>NC_035446.2:102961838-103263200 GCF_002127325.2 Helianthus annuus | reverse complement strand
TAGGATTTGAATTTGTTGCTTTTGAAAGAGGATCCTTGGTTTTCTTGTTTTGAGGATCCTACTTGTCTCTCCTGGATCCTCTTGTCATCCTCTAGCCGGATGAATCTGAGTGCCCGAGTCCTTACTTCGTCTAGGTTCCTGCATGGTGTCATAACAAGATCATCATAGAACAATGAATCCTTAAGCAATCCCATTTTGAAAGCCTCAACAGCTGTGGCCACATCCAAGTTGGGAATGTCCAAGGATTCTTTACTAAATTTGGTTATATAATCCCTTAATGATTCATTATGACCCTGAGTTATCCTATATAAATCACTAGTCAATCGTTCAAATTTTCTGCTACAAGAAAATTCATTATTGAATAAGTTAACTAAATTAGCAAACGAAGTAATAGAGTAAGGGGGAAGACTTAGCAGCCATTTAAGAGCTGATCCAGTAAGAGTGGAACCAAATCCCTTGCATAGGCATGCTTCCTTTAACCTTTCCGGAATTGGATTGATCCCCATCCTCTACCTGTATTGTGCTATGTGTTCCTCAGGATCAGTTGTACCATCATACAGCTTCATAGTAGGAATATGGAATCTTTTGGGTATCTCAGCATCACAAATTGGTGGTGCAAAATGAGATACCTTATGGCTTCCATCTGCAATCTCCGGGTTAGGTTTGACTACCCCTGGAACACTTGAAATCATATCCTTCAGTTTCTGCAGTTCTCTGGCCATAGCATGGTTGATACCTGTATCCTGCATGAATCCATGGTTAGTGGTAAGAGAATTATTAAAAGTGTTACCTCCCATCGGGTTCAAGTTAGGAACATTGGATGTGAATCCGTATTGCTGGGATTCTGGGATAATGGAGGGACCAGTGGAAGCAATGGTCTGCATCGGAATAAAATCTCCTAGATGGACATCTGAACTTCCTGTCTGCAAACTCTTCGAGGATCCTGGTATCTGGAGGGATCCTTGAAACTGGGATGATCCTGGGATGAGAAAGGATCCTTGACCCTGGGATAATCCTGGAACCAAGGAGGATCCTTGAACCTGGGATGATCCTGGAATAAAGGAGGATCCTTGAAATTGCTGCGCTCCTGAGTAGGCTCCTGAATTCATGAAGGATCCCATATGCTGAGTATAGGATCCTGCCGGCTGGAAATATGATCCTGATGCCTGAGTCACTGTTGATGAGCCGAAATGTACTCCTCTTGGTCCACCCACATGTTGAATGTCTGGGATCTCTGATGGTTGAGAAGTAATCATCGGAGTACAAAATTCAAAGATTTGGGCATCAGTGGGGAATGATCCTCCGCCGTTTTCTTTTGTCTTTTGAGATCTCCGATTTCCTTGAGGATACTGTCATTAGTTTCATCCTGCTGCTGCATACGATCCCTCATCTGCAAAATCAAAGTAAATATATCACTAGTACTGGGAGCAGAAGAAGTTAGAGCAGAAGAAGATGAAGGTTTAGAGAAAATAGGAGTTGGTCTCTTCTCAACATTTTTCTGAGATCCAGCTGGTGGTGGCGGCAAAGGTGGAGTGCCCTGAGATGAGTTGACTGCAGATATCGCTGTGGAGGTATTTTTCAACGATGAAGCCATGCAACGCTCCAGAATGATCACTAACAGAAAAACTTTCTTATGAATGAAGCACCAATTGCCCCACGGTGGGCGCCAAACTGTTTTGGTCAAAAATCACACAAGGATTATGCAACCAAACTCTTTGTAAACGGGGAATGATGCTTGGTATGATGAACAAAGATAAGGATCACTTAAATGAAAATTGCACAAATGACACAAGGATTTATACGAGGAAAAAGCCCTTGATCAATGAATGATCTCCGGCATAAAAAACCTCGGGTGATGGAAACTACCGATCACCAAACTTCAATATAACAAACAATGTTTACAACTTTGGATGGTAACGAGCTAGGTACAAGGATCACTATAGTATCGTATGCTAGAGCGTGTGAGAAAATGTGTTGTGTCCTCCGAATGCTGTAGAGTGCCATTTATATAAGCGTGTGTGGTTGAATTTTAGGCAAGTCACCTAACTAATAGCTCGTTACCCCTTTAGAAATAGAAGTAAATTTAGCCTAACTAATTGCCCGTAATTTGCGCTAAGTTTCCATATTCTCCACAACGTCTATTTCCGGTGATGTATGTGCAAGATTTACGCGAAAGATTCCTTAATAACGTTGCCAAGACCAGGTCCAACTCGTAATCCCTGCAAAACAACATTAAATTCAAAGAGAACAATCGTTAGTGTGAGGATCCTTAGGATGATCCATGATCCTGATCCTGAAGCTCTTCTGAGGATCACTATCTACCAAAGAAACAAGGATCACTCGTTAGGATATCATGTAAGGATCACAGGTCATTAAGATCCTGCCCTAACAGTATGAAAATACCCTTTCGCGAGAGAGGGTGATCAATCCTCATATACCTTTAGGATCCAGGATATAGCCAACAATAACGAAATTGTCAGTCACTTTTACATGGACTGGTCCCGCTATCTTGAACTATCCCTAGATAACTTGCGCTCCAGGCACGGTGTTTAAACCCAATTCGAGATAAAGGTGAATACCTTTAAACCTGTGAATGGATCAGGATCCTTTAAACGTGAGAGAGGGGGCCAATCCTCTAATCTTTCGAAGTATCCTGAGTGTGTATCCTGGAGCTATATCCCGAAGCATATACTGCAAAACAACCGTAAACTAAGGTGGGTGTTAGCCTAGCTAACACCCCTCTAACGCTTAAGTCAGTATTGGGATCAAAAGAATAAATAATATCAAATATATATTAAAAGAGATGGAACTCATACCATTCTGAATTAGAAATTAAATTCTAAACTCACTTGAAATAGAGCTTTAGATGTGTAGCATTCCAGGATCTTGGTAGCATATCCCCCTCCATATTCTTGAGTCGGTATGCTCCTTTCCCTGATTCTGATTCAATCTCATAGGGTCCTTCCCGCTTTGGAGCCAACTTTCCATCAGCAGGATTTGTAGTATTCTGAAAAGCCTTCCTTAATACCCAATCTCCCACCTGAAATCTTCTAGTCCTTATATTCTTGATGTATGCTCTGGATATCCTCTGTTGATATGCTGCCATCCTTAGCTTTGCTGCATCCCTTGTTTCATCAATAGTATCCAATTCCTCACAAAGGGCTTCAGGATTCTTCTCAGGATCCCGGAGATTGGATCTTGTCGTAGGTATCACCATTTCTGTTGGGATCACCGCTTCTGCTCCAAATACTAAGGAAAATGGGTTTGACCAGTTGCACTTTTCACCGTCGTTCTATCAGCCCATAAAACAAAGGGTAATTCTTCTGCCTATCTTCCCTTCTTAGCTCCAAGCATTTTCTTCAAATTGTTGACAATTATCTTGTTTGAGGATTCGGCTTGTCCATTTGCTTGAGGATGTACCGGTGTGGATGTGATCATTTTAATTCCCCAACTCTTGCAAAAGTCAGTTGTTCTTTTACTTATAAACTGAGAACTATTGTCACAAATTATCTCAGCTGGTACTCCAAATCTAGTCAGGATATTCCTTTTAATGAAGGATACTACTTCTTGGTCTCTAACTTGAACAAATGCTTCAGCTTCCACCCACTTAGAGAAATAATCAGTCATTGCCAGCATGAAGACTTTTCCTCCTGGAGCCTTTGGCAATTTTCCTACTATATCCATCCCCCACTTCATGAATGGCCAAGGGGAAGCGATAGGATAAAGTGGCTCAGCAGGTTGATGTAATATATTACTGTGTCTCTGACATGCATCACATCTTCGAGCATATTTTGTAGCATCTCCCCTCATCGTCGGCCAATAGTATCCTGTTCTTAATACCTTCGAGAATAACGACCTGCCCCCAGTGTGGTTACCACAATCCCCTTCATGTATATCCTGAAGCACTTCTTGGGTTTCGGGATCCTCCAAGCACCTCAGATATGGTCCTGCAAGAGATTTCTTATATAGAACCTTATTCATAATAGTGAATCGTGATACCTTCATTCTAAAGGCCTTAGGACTTTCATCCTTCGGGATGTGTCCTTCCTTGAGATATCTCACGATTGGAGCCGTCCAGGACTTAGGATCCTCCTCGGGATACTCATCATCAGGATCCTGAATACTTGCTACTTTCTTGTCCTGAAATTTAAGAAGATCCGTCCCAGGATACAGAATATGTAATATTGGTATTTGGGTTCCCTCTGGTATCCTGACTGATGATCCTGGATTCGCCAATGCATCAGCTTCAGCATTATCCTCTCTCGGTACCTGTTCAAGTGTAAAAACATCGAAATATCCTGCTAATTTCCTAAGAATTTCGAGATACTCGATCAACTTCTCACCTTTAATTGCATAGGTCCTGTTTTGGTCAAAAATCAAGCAAAGATAATGCAACCAAATCTTTTGTTGTGAGGTGTGATGCTTGAATCAATGAACAATACTAAGGATAACAATCAAACGTAATGAACAAATGACACAAGGATTTATACGAGGAAAAAGCCCTTGATCAAGAGTTGATCTCCGGCATAAAAAACCTCGGGTTATGGAAACTACCGATCACCAACTAAGATTAAACAATAAAAGATTACAACTCGGGATGATAACAAGCTTGTTACAAGGATCACTAGTGTGTAATGTGCAAAAATGTGTATGAAATCTCCAAGTAATGTTCGAGAGCCAACTGAGAGCAGTTATAAGTGTGTGTGTGTATGCCGAATATAGAAAAAGTGTTCTACTCAAGCTTGTTATCCCCATTTTAAATTAGAAATACTACGTTAAAAAACAATCCGACAATTACGCAAACTCCCCACGATCTCCATAACGTCCATGAGAATTTAGCACGTGTGGAATATTAAGGGAATATGCTCCAGGAACTTCGGTAAGACTTGGTCCATGCTTCAGCTCCTGCAAAACAACTTCACATTCGAAATAGATAACCGTTAGTGTGAGGATAACAATAATGATCCTAAATCTTGATCCTGCAATACTCCCTGAGGAACACTAATTCAAACAGAATTAAGAATCTTTGATCCCGGCAGCACTTGAGGATCCATGATCCTTAGGATTATAAAATCCTCCCCTAACAATTGCCCCCAAAATATAAGGAGTGAAATGCAAATTTCCGAGTTATATTTTCTTGATCCTATCCGTAACAAACTAACGGATATATAGTCGTTAGGATAGAACTATCCGTTACAAATCCGACGTCACCTGAAATGACATCCCTGCAAAATCATGATTATAAATTCAAGTTAGAGATAAGGGTTGAGGAGCATTTAAATTCGTGCGTTACATCCTTTAAATCCTCATCCGATGATCAAACAGGTACTTCTTCCTCTCCTTTTCTCTTCTCATTCCTACTCTATTCCTTCTTTTCTCGTAATCATAATGAAGCTACGATCATCCCCTGCTAAGGATCATCATAAAGAAGATTCATTGCAAGGTCAGGGGATCATCAAGGACTCCCCGAAGGAACGATGCTGCTTTACTGATCCCGAAATCGATAGAATTCGCCATCGCTTTCCGGCGGACTCTGTTTTAAAACACTTTGATCCCACAACCCTGAGCGACTTTGTTTCTGAATCCTGGGTTACCTTTCCAGTCACCCCGTTTATGATAGGATACACCTATCCTTTTCCTGCCTTTACCCAGTCTTTCTTCTCTCTTACCGGCATCTCCTACGTCCAGGCAATGCCTATGATTTGGAGGGTTCTGCACACCTTCGAAAGGATCATAAAGCAGGAGGGCATAGAACTAGGGATGTCCGAACTTGCTGAACTGTACAAGCTTGTAAGCCATGGTTCACACCGATTTTTATTCAAACATAAGCCTGGTGAACCTCATCCAATTCTAAAAACCACCAAAAATGATACCAACTAGAAGAAGCGATTCTTCTTTATCAGGAGGGATTCCATCCCAAATGGGAGGGATCTTCCTAGAGAATGGGCCACCCATGGTAGGATAAAGGATCCTTAAAGAAGGATCATAGGATAACCCTGGTCGTATAAGGATAACTGATTTCTTCTTTGTTGTTTGCAGCGATTTCCGTCTCTCACCTCATTCCATCACCTGCAATGAAGGAAAGGATCACCGCCTTCTGGAGTCTTGATCCTGCGATAAGATCATTCCAAGCAATCATCAAGGATTCTCAAGAAGTATCCTCAGGCTCTGTCACGATGTCAAGTAAGTATCCATGCTTATATGTAGTTAAATATTTTAAATAGAACAAGAATACTTATCTGTTGTTTTGAATTGATAGGCGCTGGAAAATCATCCAAGTCTGCCTCTCGCTTCAGCGTTAGTGATCTCAGCAACGTTGGTCCCCGATCCGCAAAAAAGAAAGCTACTGCTAGCCCGAGCACAATAATCCCCAAGCCCGTGACCTCCAAAGGAGGAAAGAAAAGAAAGGCCACCGAAGCTGAAGATCTTGACGGGTTGTCCCTCATCCGCCATCAATTCGAGGAGTATTTCTCTGAGGTAAGGATCCTGGATCCTGACTGAGTATCCTGCCCAATTAAGGATCATAAGCTCTGAACTTTACTTCGTCTTTTGCAGAAATTTGCCAAAATCCAAGCGCTGTTTGATGCTTATACTGAAGAGACTGAACAAAAGCATTTGGAGTTCCAGAAGATCTGCCAAGCCAAGGATCACACCATCTCCTCCCTTGAAAAAGATCTTAATGTAGCAAAAAGGCAAGCGGCCATGGCACAAATTGATGCAGACCAAGAAAAGCGTGAGATCATAGAGGATGCTAAAGTCTCTGCTGCCATCACTATGTACAAGATAAAACTGCAGATGGCCCAAGAAGATGAGGATCCTGACTTCGACAGGAGCACCTGGGACAAGGAGGGCTGGAAGGCAAAATTGGCGGAGCTGGAGGATGAGGAGGAGGCTACCGAGGTCCTGGCAATCGAGGCAAGTGGCAGCGGGAAGGATAAAGCTGAAGGTGATGTTGGTGGAGATGCGGCCAAAGTGTGAGCTGCAAGGATGGGCGATGATGGACATTTTTAGACACAGCCGGAGCCCATTTTTTAGAATTTGGTAGTTTTTTGGTTATGATGTTTTGAAACAATATTGGGTTGTACTTGAACAATAGCTTTTAGGTTTGTGGATCATGGATCCTTGGACAATAGGTAGGATAATAGGTGGTGGATGGATCCTCTATTTGGGGGATGAAGCCACTTGTTATCCTGCCGACTTTTATTTCCTGCACTCTTATGACCAGTTAAACAATGGACACCCTTTGCCAACCCAAGTGGACGTGCCACGTATTGCTGGTAGAAACTTGGGATAGCAATTTTGACAACCTTAAAAGGGTTTAAATTTGTGAATAAATAAAACTTTAACTTTTTGGCTATTTTTCGTGTTGTTGTCCTTGTGAATTCTTTACTTTCCAACTGATGTTATATATTTTGTTTGAATTCATTAAGTAAAGAAGAAAAATAGAACAAATTATGTTTCAAAAGTTTTAGGATATGATCAAGGATCAAATATCCTAAAGTCGATAAGTTTAGAAAAGTTATGCAACTTAAGGATCATTAGTTCTGTTGTCAAAAAATAAGGGTCACTTATATAGACAAAATCAAAATGAACAAGGATCATACCTATGAATCCAAGTTAGGATCCTAACTCCTTAACAATTATAATCAGGTTAATCAAAAGACAAACCTTAGTAGAAGGAAAGGATCAAGGATCCTTGCTTGTTTAGCTTCAAAAACCTGAAATAGAATATAACTTGGGACTAAGCCAATATAAGAGAAAAGTTAGTAAATGGGGACAAGCCCAACAATTCTGGGGACAAGCCCAATATACTGGGGACAAGCCCAAAGGATAACTGGAGACAAGCCCAAAGGATAACTGGGGACAAGCCCAAAGGATAACTGGGGACAAGTCCAAAGGATAACTGGGGACAAGCCCAAAGGATAACTGGGGACAAGCCCAAAGGACCTTGTGTAAACTGGAGTATGGCCCTCACTGGCGACTATCCAAACTTTATGACATGAAAATTCCAAAACCTTAGCTAACGTGAAAACATTAGAAACCTTAGGAACGGATGTATGGTACGTCTACCATTATACGTAGGATCCAGGATACAGCCAGTACAATGAAATTGTCAGCCCCTAAAGCGAGTACTGGTCCCATTGCCATGAACTGTACCAGGATCATCGTGCGCTACTGGCGATACTGGGGACAGGCCCAAACTGGGGTCAAGCCCAAAGAACTAGGGTCAAGCCCAAATAACTGGGGTCAAGCCCAAAGAACTGGGGTCAAGCCCAAATAACTTGATATTTCTGTGGAGACCTATCCTCTGCTAAGGATACCCAAACCTTCTGCAAAACTTAGAAACAAGTGAATGGAGGATAAAGAATCCAGGATCCTTATCCTTATATACATGATATTTGAAGAGTTAAACAGTTTGAGATCAAATTATTACCATAACGAGGATCCTTCGTTCTACAAGGATCCTTCAAGGATCATTGTCGGCTAAAGATCATGGATCCTTATCACATGAAATATTTTTTCAAGTGGACAGAATTCCAAGCTCTTGGCAGCAAATCACCTTCCATTGTTAGCAACCGATATGCCCCCTTTCCTATTTCAGCTTCAATCAAATAAGGACCTTCCCACTTTGGTGCCACCTTTCCATCAGCGGGATTGGTAGTATTCTGAAATGCTTTCCTCAGTACCATATCACCAACTTGGAATTTCCTGATCTTGACATTCTTATTGTAAGCTCCAGCCATCCTTTGTTGATAACTGGCCATCCTTATCCTTGCCAAATCCCTGAGTTCTTCAATAGTATCCAGGTCTTGAACCAAGTTTTCAGCATTTCCTTCAGGATCACGGATGCTTGTTCTTGCAGTAGGAACCACCATTTCTGTAGGGATCACTGATTCTGCTCCAAATACTGTTGGTGCATGTTTTGTGACAACAGCTTAATAGTTTGTTTATTTAGTCTTTGGATATTTTGTATTGGGCTTAGCATATTGGTTAGGGAGTTATTTAGTGTTATGGGCTAGGAGAATGGCCTGGCCCAGACCAAAGCCCATGTGCAAAGCTTGTCCTATAAATACAAAGCTTAGCATTAGGGTTTAGGTTATCCATTGAAGACATTTGAGACATTGAGAGAGAGTTGAGAGAAATCTACAGAGATTGGTTGAGAGATTTCTTGGGTCTTGAATTGATTGTAAAATTCGTGTTGGATAATCAATAGAAGACCGGATTGAAAGTGTATTGTGTTCTTGATTCTTGTTCTACTCGTTTTTCTGTGAAATCTAATCTAGGGGATTCCGCACTCTAGGTTAGATCAACGATTCTGTTACGATCCGCACGCGTTACAGGACTTACAATTGGTATCAGAGCGTTTGGCTCTTGTGTTGCTAGGTTCAGAGTCGTTTTCTGCAGAAAAATCGAAGATTTGGACGTTTTTACGGCTGTTCTAGGGTTCTGCTGGTGTTTTCGGATAAACTGCTTGCATTTCGGACCATTACTGATAGAAATCTTGCATTTCTGATCAATTTCGGACTAGAAACAAGCATTTCGGACCAGAATACTTGCATTTCGGATAGAAAACAAGCAATTACGGACCCTTTCGGATCTTCAGATAAGCATTTCGGATTGGACTGATCCATTTCGGACCAGAACAACCCATTTCGGATCTGAAGTCAACCATTTCGGGTCAGAAATCAACCATTTCGGATAAAACACTTGCATTTCGGATCAGTTAAAGTGCATTTCGGATCAGTTAAAGTGCATTTCGGATCAGTTAAAGTGCATTTCGGATAAAACACTTGCATTTCGGACCAAACAACATCATTTCGGACAAAAAGAGTTCATTTCGGACAAGGTGGAATTTTTCTTGGCTTGCGTAAGAAAAATTTCACTGTTTGGTGTTTAGAGAACTATCTGTAACTCATCTGGACGAACCGTTTGCACCGTTGGGATCCTTAGATTTTTAGGACAAATAAAAAGGATAATCCCCTACGGTATAATAGGTTTTTGACATTATATATCACTGGAATCGTAATTTCGAGACGAATCTAACGGTATAATTTGGTAAAAACAGTTTTCGGAAAATATTTTGTACGGTTTCATCAGTTCGCTTACGATAAAAGCTTAGTAGAGAAGTTAGAATTGGATTTTGACTCAGGTTACCAAAATTCATTTAAAACTTTTACGCTGCGAAATGGCTAAGAAGGATAATGGAAGTGAGGTTGCTAAGAACTGGCCAAAGCTTGCAAATGTCAAAGAATATGCTGACTGGAAAGAGAAGTTTGAGGCATTTGTGAAAAGTGAAGATACGAGAATGTGGAGCTGTATGATAGATGGTTATGTTGCTCCTACACGTCGTGTTGAAGGAAGAGTAAAAGTGATTTTTTATGAGAAGATGGATGAATCTGAGAAACAACTGGTTGATGCTGAGAAGAAAGCTTTCGCAGCAATAAAGATGTCCTTGCCTGAGAATGTTAAACATACTTTCAAGACGTATGGGACTTCTAGAGAGCTGTGGGAAGCTTTGGAAAAACGTTATCAGATCTCATCAAAAGTGAATACTTGTGATCAAGCATTGGTTGCTGAGTTTGCAGCTGTGAAGATAGGAGAAGTAGCTGCTGAGGTTGAAAAGATGAAAGCTGATAAGGAAACTGCTGAGAAGAAGGATGCAGAAGTTTCAAAGGGCTTGAAAGATGTGAATGAACTTGCAACAGAGGTGAAGGTAACATCAGAACCTGTAAGTCATACATGTCTTAATTGCACTGAACTACAGGGTAAAGTTGACAGACTATCGGAGCAAAACAAAATTCAGTTAGCTGAATTGCAAAAGTTAAAAGAGTCAAATGTTCTTTTGATTAAACGAGAGTCAAATTGTTTAAATAAACTCAAATCAACTGAACAAGAAATTAGCAGTCTAACAAGCAAAGTCAATGAACTGTTACAGGTCATTGATTTGGCTCGTGAAACTGTGAAAGAAAAGACTAACGAGCTTTCAGAAAAGTGCACAGAATTGGCTGATGCACAAGCCAAAATTGTAGAACTTCAAGGGAAGTTACACAATTTTGGGAATTCTTCGTTAGTCAGAACTCAAATTCAAAAGGGTTTAAAAAAGAGTAATGATAAAACAGGGGTGGGGTATGCAAAAGCTTCATCTTCTGGAAATCAAAAATACTCATTTTACCAACTGAAGATGAGCTAGCTGATTTTGTTTCCACTGCACAAGTAGTAGTGGATCCGATAGCTGTGGACTTGCCAAATAGTCCAGTTTCTTTGAAAGAATCTGTTGGGTCTAACAGTACACCTCATAAAGTGGATGAGGATACTGAAGACGAAAAGATCAAAACATTTAAAAAGGGATCAAATAAAAAGAAAAGTCGTAAGCAAAGATCCTGTTTTAAATGTCACAACAAAGGACACGTGGCAAGTTGTTGTCCTTTGAAGAAAGGCAAACAAAAGGTTGAAGAGGTTCAGGATGGGAATCAGGTTGGTTCAAGTAATGATGTCAAAACAAGTTGTGAGACAAAGAAACCTGAATCTCAATCTAAACCCTCAACTTCGAAAAGATTTGATAGACCATGAAGTATTTCTCCACAGTTTAGTCATCATAATGGTAAATCAAATCGTTTTCAAAGTCAAAATAGAAATTTTGGACATCAAAATCGATTCCAAACTGCTGGTAATCGAAATTTTCAACAAAGAAATGAACATAGGGGTTTTAGTAACTCGAATGTTCAACCACATCCAAAATTTTTCCAAAACTCATGGTATAATAATGGGAGGAGAAGGTATCAAGATAATAATTTCCAAAGGTCAGAAAATCCGAGAGGTTATTGGAACTCTCGCAATCAAAGACCTAGTGGAAATTACCAATCTTGTTCTATAACGGGTAACCAATCCAAGACTCCATTGGGGAGTGATGGATATTGATGGATGTTCCTGTATTGGATGAATACGGAAAACCCAAGACCATCAGGGCTTGGGTTCTCAAAACTAACTGAGTTATTGAGTGAATGCAGGATAACCAAGAAGGACTGTTGATGTGTTCGATAGTGGTTATTCATGTACAGCATCTGAGGTGAATAGTCGGTTAACATGGGTAACGAACTATTTACTTTTGTGATTGTTTTGATGTGTTAAAAATCTTTGTCAGATTTAAAGAGATTTAAAGTGGGGAGTCTGTTTGTGTTTAAAATTTGTGTTTTTAAAACTTACTCCATAAAAACAAAAATTTAGGGGGAGAAATTCCTCTAAGCCAAAAAGAGTTTAGATAGTGCGTGAGTTTAGGGGGAGTAAGTTGTAAATTTTAACAAATGAATAACATAAAAAAAATAGAAAATCAAAAATGAGTTATCAGTGTGTGAAAAAGAAGAAATGATAGTACATCAGCAAGTTAGACTGTCACACTGAAATTGAACCAAAATTGCTTAAGTGTGATAGCAGCTTCATCATATGATGTACCAGTAGGCAAAAGCATGAAATAATCAACTTACCAAAGTGATATAAACCTAAATGCACTGAGTATGAGTGGGGAACACATCAGTGGTGTATGGTTTAATGACCTTAATTCTTGCGTTGATAGATTGCCAAAATCTGAAGTTTTGGGTCTTTATACTGTTATTTCATCCGGGGATATCAGGGGTGTCCTTCTGCTGCATCTAGATACATGCTGACCTAGACACACCCAGGATATCTTAAAAGAGCTAAAAATGCCAAAACCCTGAAAATGAAAAAGCTCTCATAGAGAGTCACTCAGTAAGTGCAAAATGCACAATTCGTACCAAAAATGGTATCTGTCTTAGCCCTCGATAAGATATTTTGGTCTCTCTGTTGTACGGAAGTACTGACCTGTTCACCAATTATCTATCGTTGAAATACAAAACGGATGAATTCAGTATACTCACCTACTACGATGAATCTTTGTGCATACCTTGATCGCGGGGGTACATCCTGAAGTGGGACACGCTCGTATTTCGGTATAATAAAATTACCTTAATGTATCATACGGTAATGGTACTTGAAATGTTCATGCATTTTGTTTAAGTGGACAAACATACTGGAAATCATCTTGAACTGCTTTTCACGAAAAATTAAATAAAGAATTATATAAATGTGTGAAACAGTTTGATTTTGCTGATATGATCTTCTTGCACATGATTCTCACAAAAAGATGTATTGTAAATATTTTTGAGTTTATTTTAGTTAGTTTAGTTTGTGTTGAAATATATCAAAAATTACAAAAAGATTTTCTTTTTAAAAGATCTTCCATTTTGAACTGACAGGTAGTTGTTTTTGCATGATAAGATAAAATAGTGGTTTATCTTTAAATGTGAAGTAGGCTAATGGTTTTTCGAGATACTTGCTTGTGTTTCTAAATAGATTGATGCAGTTATCAACATGAAGTGAAGAATACAAGTAAAGTGCAGATTGAGAATGAAGTGAAGACATGTGAAGATGCATGGTAGGATCCTTCTACTACTCTGCAGAGAAAGGGATATGGAAGATTTGAAGATGCTTGCTTAACCAAAGATTGCTAGTTCGTTTGATCTACAAAGAATGAAAGTTTTGGATATTGGAAGCATCAGCTAAGGGGGAGTTTGTTGATGTCAGAAACTGTGTAGCTGACGCTATCCAAAGACCAAAAGAACTCAAGATGTTTGAAGACAAAGTTACACTATGAAGCTATTGTCAAGGGGGAGTTTGTTGGTGCATGTTTTGTGACAACAGCTTAATAGTTTGTTTATTTAGTCTTTGGATATTTTGTATTGGGCTTAGCATATTGGTTAGGGAGTTATTTAGTGTTATGGGCTAGGAGAATGGCCTGGCCCAAACCAAAGCCCATGTGCAAAGCTTGTCCTATAAATACAAAGCCTAGCATTAGGGTTTAGGTTAGCCATTAAAGACATTTGAGACATTGAGAGAGAGTTGAGAGAAATCTACAGAGATTGGCTGAGAGATTTCTTGGGTCTTGAATTGATTGTAAACTTCATGTTGGATAATCAATAGAAGACCGGATTGAAAGTGTATCGTGTTCTTGATTCTTGTTCTACTCGTTTTTCTGTGAAATATAATCTAGGGGATTCCGCACTCTAGGTTAGATCGACGATTCTGTTACGATCCGCACGCGTTACAGGACTTACAAATACCAAAGAGAATGGAGTTTGGCCAGTAGCATTCTTGGGAGTTGTTCTGTCAACCCATAACACATAAGGTAGCTCCTCTGCCCATTTTCCTTTCTTGGATCCAAGCTTCTTCTTCAAATTGTTGATGATGATCTTGTTGGATGATTCTGCGTGGCCATTAGCTTGTGGGTGGACTGGTGTTGATGTTATCATCTTAATCCCCCAACTGTCACAAAAGTTAGTAGTTCTACTCCCAATAAATTGGGATCCATTATCACATACAATTTTAAAAGGGATACCAAATCTAGTAATAATAGTTCTCTTGATAAAGGATATCACTTATTTTTCTCTGACTTGAGCAAAGGCTTCAGCCTCTATCTACTTTGAGAAATAGTCAGTCATAGTAAGCATGAACACTTTTCCACCAGGTGCCTTGGGAAGTTTTCCAACTATATCCATCCCCCATCTCATAAATGGCCAAGAAGAGGATATAGGATGCAAGAGCTCTGCTGGTTGGTGAAGGATATTACGGTGTCTCTGACAAGGATCACATCTTTTAGCATAATCCACAGCATCCTTCTTCATAGTAGGCCAATAGTATCCTGTTCTCAAGATCCTTGAGAATAATGCCCTGCCCCCAGTGTGATTTCCACAATCTCCTTCATGAAGATCCTTTAAGACTTCTTGGGTTTCATGATCCTCTATACATCTTAGATATGGTCCTACAAGAGATCGTTTATATAACATGTTATTCAATATTGTAAACTAAGATACCTTAGTTTTGAAAGCCCTAGGGTTTTCTCTTGTAGGGATCTCTCCATGTTGGATATATCTCATAATTGGAAAGATCCATGATCCTGAATGAGATCCTGTGTCATCACTAGGGATAATTGCAGAATCTTCTCCTATCTCCATAGCTGCATGACCCTCAATAGCAGGGGTTAGGATATGGATAATAGGGATCTTGATATCCTCTGGGATTTTCAAGGATGATCCCAGATTGGCCAATGCATCAGCTTCTGCATTGTCTTCTCTGGGTACCTGTGTCAAACTAAAGGAAACAAAAGAGAGTCCCAAATCTTTGACTATCTCTAAATATCTGATTAACTTTTCACCTTTAACAGCATAGGATCCATTAAAGTGGTTAGTGATTAATAATGAACCAGCTATCAAGGCTTCATACTCAGACTCATTGTTAGTAGTTTGGAACTCACAAGCTATAGAGTGGGGTATTATGTCCCCCTGTGGTGATTTTAGTAGTATTCCAAGCCTAGTTCCTTTGACATTGGAGGCTCCATTAGTGAAGAGTATCCAAGGATCCTTAGTTTCCTCTAGCTGTTGGACTTCCAATTCAGCTTCCCTTTGCATGTCACTACTGAAATCTGCCACAAAGTCAGCTAAGGCTTGGGATTTAATGGCGGTTCTAGGTTCATATCTTATATCATAAGCACTAAGCTTCACTGCCCACTTAGCCATCCTTCCTGACATTTCAGGTTTCCTGAGAACATTCTTAATTGGAAAATTAGTCTTAACAGTAATATCATGAGTTTCAAAATAGTGTATTAATTTAGTAGAGGCGATAATTAAGGCCAAAATAAGTTTTCTAAATGTGAATACCTGGATTCAGCATCAAGCAAACTCTTACTTACATAATAGACAGGTTGTTGTGTACCTTCATGATCCTTAACAAGGACGGCACTTACTGCTTTAAAGGATACTGCGAGGTATAAGGATAACACATCCCCTTTTTCTAGTTTCATCAAGGTAGGAGCTGAGGATAGGTAATCCTTAAGAGCTTTGAGAGCATTTTCGTGCTTTTAAGTCCAATCAAATTTTTTGTTCTTTCTCAAAATGTCGTAGAATTCCTTGCACTTTTCTGAGGATTTGGGTATGAACCTGTTTAAGGCTACGATCCTGCCTATTAATCTTTGCACATCCTTAGCGTTGGCAGGAGATTTGATGTTCACAATAGCCTTAATTTGCTCTGGACTTTCTTCAATGCCTCTTTTTGTCACCATATACCCTAGGAATTTACCTGCTTTTACACCAAAATGACACTTGGAAGGATTTAGTTTCATATAAAATTTGTCAAGGATATTGAACGCTTCCTCCAAGTCTTTAAGGTGATCCTCAGCTTTTTTAGACTTAACCACCATGTCATCTATATAGACTTCCATAGTGTGTCCAATTTGATCCTTGAACATCATATTGACTAGCCTTTGATAAGTAGCACCTGCATTTCTTAGTCCAAATGGCATAGCAATATAACAATAAATACCAGTTGGGGTCATAAAAGCTGTATCCTCTTGATCAGATGGTTCCATCTGAATTTGCTGAAATCCAGACGAAGCATCCATAAAAGTTAACAGTTCATGACCCGCAGTAGCATCCACCATGGAGTCAGTGTGGGGTAATGGGAAAGGATCCTTGGGACATGCCTTATTTAGATCAGTGAAATCGACACATACCCTCCACTTTCCGTTTTTCTTTTAAACAACAACCACATTGGCCAACCATCTTGGATACTTGACCTCTCTAATCATACATGCTTGGAGTAATTTTTCTACCTCCTCCTGGATAATGGCATTTCTCTCTGGTGCAAACTTCCTCCTCTTTTGATGGATTGGTTTGAATGACCTGTCAATGCCGAGTTTATGAGTAATTATATCCTTGGATATACCTGTCATATCTTCGTGTTTACATGCAAAGGTAGTTTTTCTCCTCTTGAGGAAGGATACCAAATCCTCTTCTATTTTGCCAAGGATCCCTGATCCTATGTAAATCTTGGATTCAGGATTAAAAGGATCCATAAGGATTTGTTTCACATCCTGCTCTCTTGCCTCCAAGACGTCCCTTGGAGGATAGTTTAATTGCTATTGCTCCCTTGGCCTTGAGGCTGGTTTCATTAATGATGTGTAGCAATTCTTAGCCTCTTGCTAATCACTCTCAATTTTCACCACCCCCATGGACTAGGAAGCTTCACACATTGATGATAAGTGGATGGGACTGCCTTCAGGTTATGTATCCAAGGCCTGCCAAGGATAACATTACAACAAGATAAGCAATCTATAACACACAATTTTTGATAAGAATGGAGTCCTTCGATATAGATTGGGAGTTTGATGTCCCCTAGAGTATTCTTGGTCTCTCCACTAAATCCCACAAGTACTGAGGATCTTGGTACAATATTGGATTCAGGAATATTCATCTTCTTTAGGACATCGAGCTGGATGATGTTCACAGAGCTTCCTCCATCTATAAGGATCCTGCGAACAAAATGGTTAGAAATAAAAAGAGTAATAACAAGACCATCATGATGAGGATCCTGAATGTCAACACGATCATCCTCATCAAAAGTTATGACTTTATCCTTGGTAACACTGGATGTTCGGATGGGTCTGTCTCCATTGCCCATCTTGGTTTCCTTGGCATGTCTTTTGGCTGCTGAAAAGGAAGTACCACAAATGTTTGATCCGCCGGAAATGAAGTTTATAACTTGTGCATCTGCTGGAGGAGCAGGAGCTTTTTCTGGGATCCTTTCTGGATCCTGGGTTCTTGACTTCTTTCGTCCTAAAAGTTCCTTTAAGTGCCCCTTGCTTAACAAGTAACCAATTTCTTTCCTTAGTGCAATGCACTCTTCGGTGATATGCCCAAAATCCTCGTGATATGCACACCATTTTGATTTGTCTTTTGTAGCAGCTGGTTTATCACTTTTTCTTGGCCACCTAGCTTTCTCACCTAAATTCTGCATTGCAAGAATTAATTCATTGTTATCAACAGAAAAACAGTATTAAGAGATTGGAGGATAATCCTCATCATCCTCTTCTTGTTCGACTGCATGCACATTCTGGTTATCAGACTTGTTGTAGGATTTGAACTTGTTATTCTTGAAATAGGATCCTTGCTTTTCCTGTTTCGAGGATCCTGCCAGTCTCTCCTAGATCCTTTTGTCATCCTCTAATCGGATGAACCTAAGGGCACTGGTTCTTACTTCATCAAGATTCCTGCATGGTGTCATAACAAGATCATCATAGAATAATGAATCCCTAAGTAAGCCCATTTTAAAGGCTTCTACAGCGGTGGCTATATCCAAGTTAGGAATATCTAAGGATTCTTTACTAAACTTAGTGATATAATCTCTAAGTGATTCATTTTGACCTTGAGGTACCCTATATAAATCACTAGTTAAGCGTTCAAATTTTCTACTGCAAGAGAATTGACTATTAAATAGGTTAACTAGATTAGCAAATGAAGTAATAGAGTAAGGGGGAAGACTTAGCGGCCATTTAAGAGCTGATCCTGTAAGTGTGGATCTGAAACCCTTGCATAATCATGTTTCTTTTAACCTCTCAGGGATGGGGTTGATCTCTATCCTTTCTCTGTATTGAGCCACGTGTTCTTCAGGATCTGTTGAGCCATCATATAACTTCATGGTTGGTATCTGGAACCTTTTGGGTATCTCAGCATCACAAATAGGTGGTGCAAAATGAGATATCTTATGGCTCCCATCTGCAATCTCAGGAATGGGTTTAACCACCCCTGGAACGCTGGATATCCTATCCTTAAGCTTTTGTAACTCCCTAGCTATAGCTTGGTTGATACCTGTATCCTTCATAAGGCCATGGTTAGTAGTATAAGAATTATTGAAAGTGTTACCTCCTGGTGGATTCAAGTTCGGAATCCCAGATGTGAATCCATATTGTCGAGATTCTGGTATAATTGAAGGACCAGAAGAAGCAATGGTTTGCATTGGGATGAAGTCTCCTTGATGGACATCTGAACTTCCAAGCTGCAAGCTTCTTAAGGATCCTTGATCCTGAGATACATTGGATCCTTGATACACTGTGAACGGGGGTCTTGGAGGATAATCCATGGATCCGAAAACCTGAGAGGATCCTTGAGGTTGAAAAGAGGATCCTTGAACCTGAGAGGATCCTTGAACCTGAGAGGATCCTTGAACCTGCTGCGTCCCCATGTATCCTCCTGAGCTGGCGAAGGATCCTTGATGCTGAGAGAATGATCCTGCTGGTTGAAAATAGGATCCTAGGGCCTGAGACATTGCTGAGGATCTGTAGTGCATTCCTCTTGTTCCACCCAAGTATTGGACGTCCAGAGCTACAGAATGTTGGGAGGTTATGACCGGAGTGTCGAAATTCAAAGACCTAGGCATCAATGGGGAATGATCCTCTGCTGATCTCTTCTGTTTCTTGATATCTCCAATTTCTCTGAGAATCTTTTCATTAGTCTTATCCTGCTGCTGTATGTGATCCTTCATCTGCAAAATTAAAGTAAAGAGGTCACTAGTAGTAGGAGTATTAGATGTAGAAGAAGTTGGAGGTTTTGAGAAAATAGGAGTCGGTCTCTTTTCAGCATTCTTCTGGGATCCAGAAGGTGGTGGAGGCAAAGGTGGAACGCCCTGGGATGAATTGACTGCTGGCATTGCACTTGAAGTGGTTTTTCCTTGAGAAGCCATGCGGTTGAAGGTGATGAACCGAAATGAATACAACGAACAAAATTTCTCAGAATTGAAGCACCAATTGCCCCACGGTGGGCGCCAAACTGTTTTGGTCAAAAATCAAGCAAAGATAATGCAACCAAATCTTTTGTTGTGAGGTGTGATGCTTGAATCAATGAACAATGCTAAGGATAACAATCAAATGTAATGAACAAATGACACAAGGATTTATACAAGGAAAAAGCCCTTGTTCAAGAGTTGATCTCCGACATAAAAAACCTCGGGTGATGGAAACTACCGATCACCAGCTAAGATTAAACAATAAAAGATTACAACTCGGGATGATAACAAGCTTGTTACAAGGATCACTAGTGTGTAATGTGCAAAAATGTGTATGAAATCGCCAAGTAATGTTCGAGAGCCAACTGAGAGCAGTTATAAGTGTGTGTGTATGCCGAATATAGCAAAAGTGTTCTAATCAAGCTTGTTATCCCCATTTTAAATTAGAAATAACTACGTTAACAAACAATCTGACAATTACGCGAACTCCCCACGATCTCCATAACGTCCATGAGAATTTAGCACGTGTGGAATATTAAGGGAATATGCTCCAGGAACTTCGGTAAGACTTGGTCCATGCTTCAGCTCCTGCAAAACAACTTCACATTCGAAATAGACAACCGTTAGTGTTAGGATAACAATAATGATCCTAAATCCTGATCCTGCAATACTCCCTGAGGATCACTAATTCAAACAGAATCAAGGATCCTTGATCCCGGCAGCACTTGAGGATCCATGATCTTTAGGATTACAAAACCTCCCTAACAGGTCCCATTAAAATTATTAGTAATTAACAAGGAATCAACAAATACTTGTAAACCCTTGATATTCATACTCTTAGCCAATTCTAATCCTACAATTAAAGCTTCATATTCCGCTTCATTATTAGTGGCAGGAAACTCACATCTAATAGCCTGGGGTAATATGCCCCCCTGTGGCGATTTTAGTAGTATACCTAAACCTACACCTCTTACATTAGATGCACCATCAGTATATAGTGTCCAGGATTCTATATTTTCTCCTAGTTGTTGCACTTCTAGGTCTACTTCATTTTGAATATCACTACTGAAATCAGCCACAAAGTCAGCTTAGGCCTGAGACTTTATGGCATTTCTAGGTTCATATATTAAGTCATAGGCACTTAATTTTACTGACCACTTAGCCATCCTGCCTGACATCTCGGGTTTCCTAAGCACATTTTAATAGGATAGTTGGTTTGAACATGGATCCTATGTTTTGGTCAAAAATTACCGAAGCAATTAAGTGGTCAAATTAGTTAAGTGAGGTAGTGTGCTAGAAATAAGTGTCGAAAAATTGTTAACCGGATTTATTGGAAAAACAGTTTCAGGATACGGCTCAGGATATAGAGTTGTATCTGCGATCAAACAATGAGCATAAAAGTAAAGGTTGACACGTGATGTACGAGGAAAGCCCTTGATCAATCTAGATCGCCGACACAAAACCTCGGGAGCTGACAATCGCAGCTGCCTTGTTCTTCTATTACTTCAAATGTCAGGATACAGTGCAAGATGTAGTGCGGATCAACTAGGTGTTACAATGTAATTCGAGTACAAGTGTTTATGGAGAGTGTTTGCTAGAAGCTAGAGAGATAAAGTGTGCGAAAGAGTGAAGTGTAAAGTTGTGTGCCTTAATCTGATCCGCCCCATCTATTTACAGTAAAAGAAATGTAACAAACTACCCTACTAAACCGGGATCCGGCGGATATTCCCTTCTTGAACGTTGTAGACCAGGTCCTTCGGGTTCAACGTCTCTCTTGTAACTGGTTTGCCCGAGTCTTAAGGAGAAGAAGTCCATCTGACCGTTAGTGACCTACAGCTTCTTACCTGCACGTGGATTATTTAGTTAACACCAGGATATCGCACCAGGATGTTACCAATATCCCGATCCGGTATCCTGGTCACAGGTAAACAATCAAAAGCATAATATTAGTCAGGATATATATGCTCCGAAAATGACCCATAACAATTGTCCCCAAATATATCTGTTGGTATACCAATCCAACGGATATATATTAAAAATTCTATCTCATAAATCAAGGCAATTAAATCAAGACGACGGTCAAGATTACACCATAACTTCCAACGCGCTTTTAACTCGATGGAGATTCACAACGCTCCTATATCTTCTCTCTTCTTGTTTGAAAAGTAGATATCTCCAACGGAGTCTCCAAGTAATTCCCTACTTCTTATTCATTTCCTGTCAATCTCTTTTCCTTTACTTGCAATGGCTGCCAGAACTTATTCTCAAACCGGCGAATCATTCGAGACCTCATTCAGCAGAATCTGCTTAAAAATCCCGAGAAGGAGGTCTGTGCTTTTGATAACGCAGATATTGCGGCTTTGAGAGCTTCCGGTGCTTTCCCCGATGGCACGGTCTTTAGACCATTTGACCGGTCAATTCGATCGGACGTTTCTTCTACTGATTAGGTCTGCTTCCCGGCATACCCTTTCTCGCTAGGTCTTCGGTACCCTTTTCCTGAATTTATGATGCAATTCTTCCGGACTACCGGTATTTCCTTTGCCCAAACCATGCCCATGGTCAGGAGGGTATTAATCGTACTCAACCAAATTAAAAACCTTCACTGTCCCGACCTTTGTATCGAAGATATTCCAATCGCATACCGCCTCCGATCCCATGGTTCTAGCCGGTTTTTTCTTTTTTCGACTTCCAACAAACCCCTTATTCTTAAAGCCACTAAGAACGAAGACGGATGGCAACGCAAGTTCTTCTTCGTCAAACGAGACTCCATTGATGAGGGTGCTAGCCTTCCAGTGGAGTGGTTAACCACCGGTAGGATCATGAATGTCCTCACGTACCTCTAGACTTTTATCTTTTGCTAATATCCTCTTATATGATCCTTTTGCAGTGAATTTTAAGGAAGTAGCTCCCCCTACTGCGGAATCAGAAAAAAGAATCAAGACAGTTTACCAATTACCTGCAAGTGACATGAGTTTTACCACACATATCCCGAGTTCCAGTCAATACTCATCATCCGAAATGTCTGGTAAGGATTACTTTTGAAATAATTAATTAGCGCAACATAATATAATGAAGGGTAATAAAGATATAAAACTTTTCCCTTTATGCAGCACCAGCCAAGATCCCTGAAGTCTTTGACCTCGACGAGCTGGACAGTTATTCCGATCAGGTCCAGATCAAGAAGGAACCTAGTCCCAAGGCCACAGCCTCATCCAAGCTCAGCAATCCCAAGGCCATTGTCATTCCCAAACCTTCACCTGCCACCAAGCCTCGGAGTTCAAGCTCTCGTAAAAGGAAAGAGCCCGATTCCCCTATTATCTCTGACACATTCCCCTATGAGAACCACGGGTTCATCGAAGCAAGCGAGTTTATGACTTCTTTTCTCAACCAGGTTAGTATCCTTGAGCTATATCATGCAGCTTATACCACTTATAAGTATTTATCAAAACCAATACATGTCCTCTTATTTTTGCAGGGTCTTGAACGTCTGGTTCATCTATATCAAGAATCATGTGGGCTCAACAAGACGCTTGAATCCAAATTGAAGAAAGCCGAGGTTACCATCTCTGATCAGGGCATGATCACAGCCGCCAAATCGCAGCACTACGAGGTGAAGTTCAAGGCTATGACCCAAGAACACCAGACAGCTCTCAAAAAAGCTGCTCTCCAGGCCCAAGCTGATCTTGATGCTGCCCATGCTCAACATGAACAGGATATGGTCAACTACCGGGAAAGCCTTAAAAGCTCCGCCGTCACTTCCCTCCTCCAGGCCAGGCTAAAGATGGCCCATGAAGCCAAAGCACTAGGCTTCGAATGCCCTTCTTGGGATGTCAATGCCTGGGAAACAAAGTTAAGGAGCCTCGGCGGCACTTCTACTAAACCTGCAGCTGAAGGATCTTCAAAAGCAGTCGAAAAACCAACCGGTGCTGAGAGGGATGCTGAGGCTGATCCCGAGACGGATGCTGCTGAAAATACCATGAACAAAGAAGGCGCTGCCTCCTAAAACTTATTTTCTTTAAATTTAACAGTTGTGCTTATGTTCGAACAATTTTATTTCTGTATTAAAACAACTTGATAGCCGAAGGTGGATGAGTCCTAGGTTTTAGGACTGATCGGAGTGTCGCGCTCCGGTCAAAGATAATATTTATAAGCCCTAATTACCCTTAACGATAGCTAGTGGTAGCAAGGGGTCGAACCACGAAGAGTATGTGGTTTGTGTATGGATTTGACTGAATTATGAAGGTTGTCACTATTATGAAGCTTGCTAAGATATATTAAATTTGACTTTGTGAAATGAATACACGGGTCGCAATCACAAAGCTTAGGTGTCAATCACTATCAACGTCGTAAACAACGGACCATGATACACTTTGTTACTTTGGACTAGCAAATCCTACCAAAAGACAAGGCATAAATACGTGTATTCATTTCACAAAGTCAAATTTAATCATTCACTCGACAGTTTGCAATTCAATACCAACGTAGGACAATTGTCAAAGATTCAAATGCAATTCAAGTTGTCACAAAACAATTAACAAAACATAATAAACCCTATAACCTTACAAAAGTCTACACCGGGGTGAAACCTCCAAGAAATTAGCCGAGCATGATCGAAGAAACTTGATCACCGGATGTTGGAAGCTTGAATTGGATCATTGTGAAACTTGAGGATGGATGGATGGATGAAAGTTAGGGTCTTGGGTGAGTGATGATGGTGAATGGATGAATGGTTTGATGAGTTGATGAATTGATGGAGCTAGGGTTTCGAATCAAGAAGATGATAGTGATTCTTGTTCTTAATTCGGGTTGTAGGAAGGATGGTTGGTGGAATGGTAGGTGATGATGGTGATTAGGGGCCCCCAAGATGATATTCAAACTTCAAAATAATGTGTAACCCCCGTTTCTTGGTCAAAATTGATGTTATAACTCGTCCCAACTCAAAAATCAAGTTTTTTCGCGATATGAGAATGCAGATGGCGTCGCCGACGGCCATTTAGGGCGTCCCCGACATCCCTTGGAAGTCTCAGTTTCGCCCGACGGATTAATTAGCTGTTTACGGAGGTTCTTGGCCGACGGAACAATCCAGAGGGCGTCGCCGACGGCCCTTTTGGGCGTCCCCCACGCTGCCTGGTTTTGTCGGTTTCGTCCAAAGCTGTTTTCTTCATAACTTTTTCGTTATAGCTCCGTTTTACTCACCGTTTTCGCCCACGTTCTCGTAGTTCAGCCCTCTATCATGCCATCTTCCAATATATTCATTTTAAATCCATCAACATTCCCCAAAATACATCCAATCTTAGTGATTAACCCGGTTTTCTTCATTTCACATCCCCGGTTGATCCGTTTCGCGTCCCGGTGCTCCGTTTAGCTCCCAATTTGCTCCTTAAACTCTTTTAGACCTGTAAAACACAAATCTCATTAAAAGTAGGCTATTCAAGATTAAAAGCTACGTAAAAACATCAACTTAAGCATAAACGATCACCGGTTTTCAACTACGTATCACATCCCCACACTTGTCGTTTCCTTGCCCTCAAGCAAATCTGTTTTTCACTTTCATGTGGGTCGAACAAAGAATATACTCTCCATTCCCGAGATGAAGGTTAAGGTTTAATGTCATATCCAAGTTCAAACTTTTTTACAATTTCCAACATATTTAGCAATAATTGATTAATTATGTAAAAAGTAGTTATCCAAGATTAACCCGCCCGTGAAACTAACAAGTCATACATATCCCTCACAATGTTCTCTCCACTCGGCTTGTAAATTGGCTAATGTTTATAATGTATTAGCACTTCAAAGAATATTCACTCAATACCGATTAGAACACATACCCGCATAAGCTTGCAACTCAATCATTCTCCACTATCGATCACGAATACTAAGCACAAGTCATAAGGTCTTTGTAAGGGTTGTAACGGGGCTAGGCTAAGGGTAGGAAATCGGATATTTTAAAGTGGCTAAGGCGATGAAAATTTGATTTTTATTACAAAACAACTAATCTAACATAATTAACTATAAACATCAAGCTAAGAGGCAACGAGTTTCGCCTTTTATTCAATAACTACTACTCATATTTTTTTGTATTTTCTCAACGATTTTTTTTATTCTCTTTTTTTCGCAACATTTTCTGATTGATTTTTTTTTTGCAAACATAACTATACAAACAAATAATCCTACAATCGAATTTTCATCACACGGGTTTAAAAGAAAAGGTCTAACAGTTATGGGCTAAACGGGTTGTCAAACGAAAGGTTTAGGCTCAAAGTGGGCGACTAGGGGATTTGTTTGGGTAAGGATAAATAATTGGTGTAAAACGGAAAAGGTTTACCTAATGCCTTGATCATTCGTGTGCTTGTATTCGGTCTATGGTCTCAAACGTATCAAAAGTTGCAAGTTCTACAATACATGACTAATGGTCCACTCAAACAAAGAAACATACATATGTAATTCTATGATATAAAAGTGGCTCAAAACCTCATATATCTAAAAGGGTATGGTATGTGACATGCATAAAATACTAGTTTCTTAGGCGGATTATTCCCAAATAACCACCCGCTAAATACCCGTCATGCTATTAATTCGAACTTGACCATGACAACAGACCAAATGGGTTGTGACATCCCTCGTTCACTTAGTTACTTGTGCTTTAAGATTGCTTTTTAAACAAGACATTTTTGAAAATTTTTGAAATTTTCCCCCATCCCCACACTTGAGGTAAACATTGTCCTCAATGTGTAGTGTTTAAATGAACGGGTCAAAAATCGAAAAACTTTTACTACTCCCCCATCCCCACACTTGAGGTAAACATTGTCCTCAATGTGTAAGAACTAGAGTTTTTTTAAAAAACGCACAAGGGATGTGACACAACTAACTTCCCCAAAATTTCACCCCGGAAAAATAATATACAATTTACAAACCACTTATTTGCTAACTAAAAATCAAAAGTAAAAAGAAACGTATGCACCTGATTTTTGAGCTCATTCCTCGTGTGCTCTTCTTCTCTTCAAGAAATTGGTTGTCCCACGAACACGATGTACCTACAAATCTTAACCTTTGTGTAGAAGCATGCTTCTCACAACCATCAAAATTTGTTAGTTACCTAGTTCTACCACTTTTATGAAACTATTACCAAGCCATACGTTATTTCACTTTGATTTATGTGGAAAATAATTTACAACAATAACAAACCTAACTCACTTTCGTAGGAATCCCGGTTGCATTTAGCGCATGCAACAAGCCCTTTTAAACCCCCAATAGCTTGGAAGGACGAGTAGGTCTCGTGAGGGTTATATAGGGAACACACCCACAACGTTCATTTATCTACTAAAACAAAATAACAAATTATACAACAACAACAATACTAACTAAACTAAGAATAACAACTAAAACGAAATGCGAAATAAAATATACAACAACAATTAACTTACCACCTCATGGTGGTCGAATGGCATGCTTGCCGTCCACGAGCTCCTCAAAATCACCCACCGGTGATTCGTACCATTTGTTGCCAAACGGTCCAAACTTCCTCACCTCCTCTTCCTTTTTCTTTTCTAGAGGTGACTTCTTTGCTTTCTTCTTCTTGACCGTCTTCTTCTTTGTTTCTCCAAACCTATCAACCATAGCACAAACCTTTTTGTTTGGATTCATGTCCTTTTTAGGACACTTATCCTCACCGAGTGGGTTAGTAAATTTTGGAAAAGCATTTAAATTTAATTCTTGGTCCCCAAACTTCATGCTTACCATTCCCGTTGCACAATTTATGATGGCATTAGCTGTTCCAAGGAACGGTCTACCCAGTATGACTATCGGCTGGGTGTCCTCAACACACCCAACATAGTCTACTACCAAAAAGTCCACTGGGTAATAGCAATCTTCCACCTTCACAATCACATCTTCCACCATCCCCCTTGGATGCGTGGGAGTCTGATCGGCCAATACCACGGGAGTATCAAACTTTTTCAATGGACCAAAATCGTATTGGTCATACAAACTCCCGGGCAAGATGCTCACACAAGCTCCAAGATCGAGTAGTGCCCTCTCGATTTTGAATGCTCCAATTTGAATTGGAATAAGAGGATCTCCAGGATCTTGAGCTTTTGGGGGGAGCGCACTCGATAAAATGGCACTAACATGAGATATCAAATCAACCGGTTCGGGTAATTTGTTGTGCCGTTTTTCGATGCTTAACTCCTTTAAGCATTCCACATAGGCCGGAACCTTTTTAATGTCATCGAGTAACGGTAAATTAATTTTTGCATGTTTAAAATTTTCCCACTTCTCGTCCTTCAGTGGGTACCGTTCCTCAACTTTTGATGCATTAATCGGTTTAATTTGATTTAAACAATTTTCACAAAAAGAATTTTTATTCATTTTTTCAATTATAATTTGTGAAATCGTTTCTTGTTCATTTTTACTTTCCGACTCATCTCTAGTATTTCCCACTATACCATCAACGCATTGTGGTGGTGGAATGCTTTCAACACTACTACAAACCTCATCATTTGAAAGAAGACTTACCGCGCTAATGTGTACATTCCTTACATTGCCCGTGCTTGAGCTTTGATGCTTAGGGTTCACCATGGTGTCACTTGGGAGCTTTCCCATGCTCCCTCTCATTTGTGCCATTTCCTCCGCAAGTTGGCCCACTTGTTTTGCTAATGCTTCATGCGATTTGTCCCGAATTTCGTTCTCCTTCTTGGACTCTTGTATCATTGAAAGCATTGCATCCATTTTGGCACTCAAATCACCACCACCTCCTTGATTATTCGTCGACCATTGACCATCTTGATTGTAACTTCTTTGGCGAGTTTGGTGCTAATACCCACCTTGATTCCCCGATTGAAAATTCGGGTTCATTTGGTTGGAGACATTACCATACCTAAAGTTAGGATGGTTCCTCAACCCGAGGTGGTATGTGTTGGAGTTCATATCATATTGCCTTTGGTCCCCATACACTTGATTTACCTCTACGGTGGCTCGACAATTCTCAGTCTGGTGATTGATGTCTCCGCATTCTTCACATACGGCGTATTGCACCGCATTCACTTCCCTTTTCTTCATGCGAGCCAACTCTCGCTCTAACGTTTCAATTCGATCCTTAGAATTCGCATCACGATCGGGCCAAGACCTTGAGGTGGGGTGCTTTTTTGCTCGATCAGCCGATTCTTTCTCTTTTGACCGTTTGCTCATCCGTTCCAAAAACTCCCAATCATCGTCTTCATGGTTGCTCAAAAGAGTCCCGTTACTTGTTGATTCCAGACGATTCCATGTCGTGTCATCCAACCCACGTACAAAACACTTCACTAATTCCCACTTTTCTATTTGGTGATGTGGGCATCTCCTCATCAATTCTTTAAATCGAGTGAATGCTTCATGCAACGGTTCACTCGATAGTTGCCGAAACGACCTTATTTCATCCCTAGCGTCATCGGTCTTCGCCATTGAATAGTATTCGTCTAAGAAGGCTTGTTGCATCTCACCCCATGTCCGGATGCTATTCGCCGGAAGTGTAAGAAACCATTGCTTTGCCTTGTCTTTCAACGAAAATTGGAACAAACGAAGCTTGACCTCCTCTAGTGCAAAGTTGTGCCCCCCAATAGTGTTACAAATGGAAGAGAACTCCGCCAAGTGCGTATACGGCTCATCATTCGACCTCCCATTGAAGTGGGGAAGTATATTGATGTAATGCGGTTTACAATCAAACATCCTCCGTTCGCATACCATCGGAGAGTCATTTTCGGTAACTATCGGTCGGAAACGGTCATTCACTCCCCGTGGAGGTTGTTGACGACGTTGTGGACCGTTAACTTCTTGATCAACCGGCCTTCGGTTGTTCCTTCTATCACCTCTTCTTTCATCCCTTCCTTGATCTCTACCTTGATTACCTCTTTGATTGCCACCCCCCCACAAAACGAGGAATCCGGTTATGGTTAGCATTATTGTTGTTGTTGCGAAACCCACCATTCCGGTTCCGTTGGTAATCATTTCGTGGTTGACGGTTGTTCTCGTAACCATCATTTCTTCCGTCTCCATACCCGTACTCGTCATCCCCAACATAATTGGCATTTTGATAGCCAAATTCTTCATCTTCATACCCTCTTGCATTATAGCCATTACCCCGATTCACGTATCCCCAATCTTCGTCATCGTTAGCCCGATCATCATAGTACCCCCCATCATCCGAATTTTCCGTATGAATGCTTACATGTTCCGGCGATTGGTAACCGGGAACACTAATTGGCTCATCATCGGGAATGGCGTTCCTTAAATCGTCTATGTTGAAGAATGGGTCTTCGTTCGCGGGATTGCCACGATCTCGGTTGCCTCGGCGGTCGGAATTGACATTTCGATCATCAAGGTTTAGGGGTAAGGATTGGTGTCGATGAAGGTTTTGTTGTGGTGGTCTTCTTTGGGTATTGTTGGGATTTTGGTTTTGGAAAGGTGGTGTGGGTGGTCCGGTATTGTTGTTACCACCCGGTCGCTCTTGAGGTATAGGTTGAACATTTTGGGCGGGGTGAAAAGTTCCTCGAGATTGGAATTGGTTTTGGTTGAGGTTTGGGTGATTGGAGTTTTGGTTTGCCATTGAATCGGTTTCAATAGATGGTGTGAATTGTGGTGTTTGGTTGGTTTGATTAGAAGCAAGAGTTGCTTCTAACCGGCTTGCTAGGTTTCTTCTTGCGACTCTTTCGATTTCCGGTTCGTAGACTAACGGTGAAGTCCTTCCGGAATTCCTTGTATGCATGCACTACCTGTAATCTGCACAAGTAACACGCCCGCATAACAAGGAAAAAGACAAAGTGCAAAAAGAAATTAAACAAATTAAACAGATAATCACGTAAATTCAAACAATAATCCAAACACAAAGCGCACACACTCCCCGGCAACTGCGCCAAAATTTGATCGGAGTGTCGCGCTCCGGTCAAAGATAATATTTATAAGCCCTAATTACCCTTAACGATAGCTAGTGGTAGCAAGGGGTCGAACCACGAAGAGTATGTGGTTTGTGTATAGATTTGACTGAATTATGAAGGTTGTCACTATTATGAAGCTTGCTAAGATATATTTTTGTATTTTTGTTTAATTGGAAGATGTTAATTAGAATTACTAGAATAATTTAGTGGATTATCTACTAGTGATTAACTAATTGCAAGAATTGAAAATGAATGATTGAACAATAATAAGAAAGCGAGGTTCACACCCGGTTTCAACTAATGCAAGACTTAGGGTTACTATGTATTTTAATTAGCTTTACTTGAAATAGTTCATTAACGGGTCGCAATCACAAAGCTTAGGTGTCAATCGCTATCAACGTCATAAACAACGGACCATGATACACTTTGTTACTTTGGACTAGCAAATCCTACCAAAAGACAAGGCATAAATACGTGTATTCATTTCACAAAGTCAAATTTAATCATTCACTCGACAGTTTGCAAATTCAATACCAACGTAGGACAATTGTCTAAGATTCAAATGCAATTCAAGTTGTCACAAAACAATTAACAAAACATAATAAACCCTAAAACCTTACAAAAGTCTACACCGGGGTGAAACCTCCAAGAAATTAGCCGAGCATGATCGAAGAAACTTGATCACCGGATGTTGGAAGCTTGAATTGGATCATTGTGAAACTTGAGGATGGATGGATGGATGAAAGTTAGGGTCTTGGGTGAGTGATGATGGTGAATGGATGAATGGTTTGATGAGTTGATGAATTGATGGAGCTAGGGTTTCGAATCAAGAAGATGATAGTGATTCTTGTTCTTAATTCGGGTTGTAGGAAGGATGGTTGGTGGAATGGTAGGTGATGATGGTGATTAGGGGCCCCCAAGATGATATTCAAACTTCAAAATAATGTGTAACCCCCGTTTCTTGGTCAAAATTGATGTTATAACTCGTCCCAACTCAAAAATCAAGTTTTTTCGCGATATGAGAATGCAGATGGCGTCGCCGACGGCCATTTAGGGCGTCCCCGACGGCCCTTGGAAGTCTCAGTTTCGCCCGACGGCTTAATTAGCTGTTGACGGAGGTTTTTGGCCAACGGAACAATCCAGAGGGCGTCGCCGACGGCCATTTTGGACGTCCCCGACGCTGCCTGGTTTTGTCGGTTTCGTCCAAAACTGTTTTCTTCATAACTTTTTCGTTATAGCTCCGTTTTACTCACCGTTTTCGCCCACGTTCTCGTAATTCAGCCCTCTATCATGCCATCTTCCAATATATTCATTTTAAATCCATCAACATTCCCCAAAATACATCCAATCTTAGTGATTAACCCGGTTTTCTTCATTTCACATCCCCGGTTGATCCGTTTCGCGTCCCGGTGCTCCGTTTAGCTCCCGATTAGCTCCTTAAACTCTTTTAGACCTGTAAAACACAAATCTCATTAAAAGTAGGCTATTCAAGATTAAAAGCTACCTAAAAACATCAACTTAAGCATAAATGATCACCGGTTTTCAACTACGTATCAAGGATGAAACCTTCGGTTATCAACTGGTATTGCTTATTTCAAATAATTTCTTCTTTCAATTGGCTTGATATTGCTCTCATATCCTGATCAATATACTCAGTGATATATTGTGGAAATTTTTTATAGAATTTCTAAAAATTCAATTAGCTTTAGACAAAACATCTAAAGAAAAAAAGATAGTCCATTTTCTAAAACCTGTTTTGATAATACTTGTTTGATCAGATTTTTAATTTTTCAATACAAGTATCATTTCCCAAATACTCCAATCAAATATCCCGAAATGTATCCAAAAAACACATTTTGAAGACATATCTTAAAAATATATCCTTATCAGGATATTTGAGCCTTAATCAGAGTTAAATAATTCATGTAATATTCACAAAGGAAAGATCATACCAGGAATTGAGTGTAACCCTAGCATCAAACTCCAACCCCTTTTGCAACTTCTCCCACTAAGATGTCCCTAGTCAGAGACACTTAGCCCAATTTTGATCTTTTGAGCTTCACACAACTGTTTAGACAATTCTTGTGTTATAGGGGTAAAACCCAAAAATATACTGCAGATAAATCCTTGGTATCCTTGGGAAAATCCCAAATTTTCTTGCGCTATAGGCGGGAGTGTATAAACTCCGAGACTTAGAAAGGTGATAACCTTTAAACCTTAGAGAGTATGAAAATACCCTTTCGTGAGAGAGGGTGATCAATCCTCATAGACCTTTAGGATTCAGGATATAGCCAATAGTAACGAAATTGTCAGCCACTTTTACATGAACTGGTCCCGCCACTTTGAACTATTCCCGAATAACTTGCGCTCCAGGCGGGGTGTTTAAACCTAATTCGGAAGAAAGGTGAATACCTTTAAACCTGTGAAGGGATCATGATCCCTTAGACGTGAGAGAGGGGGCCAATCCTCTAATCTTTCGAAGTATCCTGAATGTGTATCCTGGTGCTACATCCCGAAGCATATACTGTAAAACAATCATAAGCTAAGGTGGGTGTTAGCCTGGCTAACACCCCTCCGATGCTTAAGTCAGTTATGGGTTTAAAATAGTAAATAATATCAAAGTTTAATTAAAAGAGTTAGAATCCATACCACCCTGAGTTAGAATTTGAATTCCATACTCACTTAAAATAGAGCTTTAGATGTATAACATTCCAAGATCTTGGTAGCATATCCCCCTCCATATTCTTGAGCCGGTATGCTCCTTTTCTTGATTCTTATTCAACCTCATAGGGTCCTTCCCATTTTGGAGCCAACTTTCCATCAGCAGGATTAGTTGTATTCTGAAAAGCCTTTCTCAATACCCAATCTCCAACTTGAAATCTTCTAGTCCTTATATTCTTGTTATACGCTTTAGATATTCTCTGTTGATATGCTGCTATCCTTAGCCTTGCAACGTCTCTTGTCTCATCAATAGTATCCAGTTCCTGGCATAGGACTCCAGGATTCTGCTCAGGATCCCTGAGATTGGATCTTGCTGTAGGTATCACCATTTCTGTCGGGATCACCGCTTCTGCTCCAAGCACCAAGGAAAACGGGGTTTGGCCAGTTGCACTCTTCACCGTTGTTCCATCAGCCCATAAAACAAAGGGTAATTCTTCTGCCCATCTTCCTTTTTTGGCTCCCAGTCTCTTTTTCAGCTTGTTGACAATTATCTTGATTGAGGATTCTGCTTATCCATTCGCTTGAGGATGTACTGGTGTGGATGTGATCATTTTGATTCCCCAACTCTTGCAGAAGTCAGTAGTCCTCTTACTTATGAATTGAGATCCATTGTCACAAATTATCTCAGCTGGTACTCCAAACCTAGTCAGGATATTCCTTTTTATGAAGGATACCACTTCTTGATCTCTAATCTGAACAAATGCTTCTGCTTTAACCCACTTGGAGAAATAGTCCGTCATTGCCAACATGAAAACCTTTCCTCCTGGAGCCTTTGGGAGCTTCCCCAATATATCCATCCCCCATTTCATAAACGGCCAAGGGGAAACAATAGGATACAGTGGTTCAACAGGCTGATGTAAGATATTACTATGTCTTTGACATGCGTCACATCTTCGAGCATATTCTGCAGCATCTTTTCTCATCGTCGGCCAATAATACCCTGTTCTTAATACTTTTGAGAACAATGACCTGCCCCCAGTGTGGTTACCACAATCCACTTCGTGGATATCCTGAAGCACTTCTTTGGTCTCGGGATCCTCCAAGCACCTCAGATATGGACCTGCAAGAGATTTCTTGTATAAAATGTTATTTGTAATAGTAAATCGTGATACCTTCATCCTAAAGGCCTTAGGATTCTCAACCTTGGGGATGTGTCCTTCCTTGAGATATCTTGAGATTGGGGCGGTCCAGGACATAGGATCCTCCTCGGGATACTTGTCATCAGGATCCTGAATACTTATTACTTCCTTATCCTGAGGATTCGTCGCAGGATACAGGATATGTAATATTGGTATTCGGGTTCCTCCCGGTATCCTGACCGATGATCCCAGATTTGCCAAGGCATCAGCTTCAGCATTATCCTCTCTTGGTACCTGTTCAAGTGTAAAAATATCGAAATATCCTGCTAATTTTTTGAGAATTTCGAGATACTCAATTAACTTCTCTCCTTTAACTGCATAGGTTCCTTTAAATTATTAGTGATTAACAAAGAGTCAACATATACTTGCAAATTCTTGATACTCATACTTTTAGCCAACTCTAATCCTGCAATCAAAGCTTCATATTCTGCCTCATTATTAGTAGCAGGAAATTCACACCTAATAGCCTGGGGTAATATGTCCCCCTGTGGCGATTTTAGTAGTATACCTAGATCGACACCTCTTACATTAGATGCACCATCAGTATATAATGTCCAGCATTCCAAGGATTCTCCTGGCTGTTGAACTTCTAAGTCTACTTCATTTTGAATGTCACTACTGAAATCAACCACAAAGTCAGCTAAAGCCTGAGACTTTATGGCATTTCTAGGTTCATACACTAAGTCATAAGCACTTAATTTCACTGACCACTCAGCCATTCTACCTGACATCTCGGGTTTCCTAAGCACATTTTAAACAGGATAATTTGTTTTAACATAAATCCTATGTGTTTCAAAGTAACGTCTAAGCTTTGTTGATGCCATAACTAAGGCTAATATTAATTTTTCTAAATGAGAGTATCTAGTCTCAGCATCTAATAAACTTTTGCTAACATAATAGATAGGATACTGCTGACCTTCATGATCCTTTACAAGGACAACACTTACTGCATTCCCTGATACTGCAAGATACAGGGATAATGGTTCACCATCCTCAGGTTTCATTAGTAGTGGCGCGGTTGAGAGATACTGCTTCAAATCCTGCAAGGCTGCTTCATGCTTTGCTCCCCATTCGAACTTCTTATTCTGCTTGAGGATATCGTAAAATTCCTTGCATTTTTCCGAGGATCTTGAAATAAATCTGCTTAGCGCTGCTACTCGGCCTGTTAGTCGTTGAACATCCTTCATGTTTGAAGGTGATTTTATATCCAGAATAGCTTTGATCTGCTCCGGGCTTGCCTCTATCCCTCTTTTGGTCACCATATATCCTAGAAACTTTCCTGCCCCCACTCCGAAATGGCACTTAGCAGGATTTAGTTTCATGTTATATTGATCCAGGATATCAAACGCTCCCTTAATATCCTGGAGGTGATCCTCAGGCTTTTTAGATTTTACCACCATATCGTCGATAGACACCTCCATGGTGTCCCCCAGTTTGTCTTTGAACATCATGTGTACCAACCTCTGGTATGTTGCACCTGCATTTTTCAAACCAAAGGGCATAGCAGTATAACAATAAATACCTGTTGTTTTGGTCGAAAATTAGACAAGGATAATGCAACCAAACTCTTTGTTACTGGGTATGATGCTTGAATTGGTAAACAACAATGAGGATCACTCAGAAATGTATTGCACAAGTGACACAATGATTTATACGAGGAAAAAGCCCTTGATCAATGAATGATCTCCGGCATAAAAAACCTCAGGTGATGGAAACTACCGATCACCAACTCAAATTAAACAATAATTCTTTACAACTTTGGATAATAGCGAACTAGGTACAAGGATCACTATAGTGTATCGTGAAGAAATGTGTGAAAATTGCTAAGTGTTTTGCCGTAGGCTGTTGAGTGCAGTTGTACGAGTGTGTGTAACCGAAATTAGCCAAGTGTTCTAAAAACTAGCTCGCTACCCCTTTAAAAATAGAAGTTAACTATGCTAACTAACATCCCGCAATTCATGCAAGCCTTCCCACGACTCCATAACGTCCATTTTCAGTCAAGCACGTGCGGAATAACCGTGGAATATTCTTCAGGGACGTTGCCAAGACTAAGTCCAAGCTGTTACTCCTGCAAAACAATACCGAATTCAAAGTGAACAATCGTTAGTATAAGGATCCTTAGAATGATCCATGATCCTGATCCTGAAGCACTTCCGAGGATAACTATCTGTCACAGAAGTAAGGATTACTAGACAGGATAACACATGAGGATCACAGGTCATTAGGAAATCCTCCCCTAACAATTGCCCCCAAAATATAAGGAGTAATTATGTAAAATAAATGAATTATATTTTGTTGATCTTATCCGCAACTAACTAACGGATATATAGCCGTTTAAATCGAACTATCCGTTGCAATCCTGACGTCACAGAAGTGACTACCCTGCAAGATCATGATTATAAATAGGAGTTAGAGATAGGATCAATTTGCATTTAAATCTTAGAGAAACTCCCTTTATAATCTCATCCGAAGATCAATCAGGTATTCTCTCTTCATCTTCTTCCTTCTCTTACTCTGTTTTACTTCTTTTACCATCACCTCGTACAAAATGATGCTCTAGAACTCTCCCGCTAAGGATCACCAGAAGAACAGCCCTCTGAAAAGTCAAGGAATCATCAAAGATTCTGCAAAGGAACGCTGTCGTTTCACTGATCCACAGATCGATAAAATCCGCTATTGCTTCCCAGCGAACACCGTATTAAAATCCTTTGATCCCACTGCCCTGAGTGATCATGTTTCTGAAAATTGGGTTGCCTTTCCTGTTACACCATTCACCATAGGCTATACCTATCCTTTTCCGGCCTTCACCCAATCCTTCTTCTCTCTTACTGGCATTTCTTATATCCAAGCTATGCCAATGATCTGGAGGGTTTTGCATACCCTTGAGAGGATCATTGGGCAGGATGGGATTGACCTAGGAATGTCAGAGCTGGCCGAGATGTATAATCTCACTACCTTTGGATCCCACCGATAATTGTTCAAACGTAAGCCTAGTGAAGAACACCCAATCTTTAAAGCCACCAAGAATGACACCAACTGGAAACGGTGTTTCTTCTTCGTTAAAAGAGATTCTATCCCCAATGGAAAGGATCTACCAAGAAAATGGGCCACCCATGGTAGGATAGAGGATCCTGAGAAGGATCACCAGACTGTTATCTTTTGTATGAGGATCACTGACAACCTTTTGTTTTTTTATTATGCAGCTGTTACCGTCTCACATCTCATAGCATCTCCTGTTACCGAGGAACGACTTGCTGCTTTTAGAAGACTTGGTCCTGAAACAAGATCATTCAAGACAATCACCCAGGATTCACAAGAGGTATCCTCAGGCTCAGTCACCATGTCAAGTAAGTATCCTGTTTAAAAATTTTAATAATTAGTTAACTAGGAATAGGATAAGGATACTTATCTTGCTCTGATTGTGCAGGTGCTGGAAAAGCTTCCAAATCTGTTTCTAAGTTCAGTGTGACCGATCTGGATAATGTCCGATCCTCCAAGAAAAAGCTTCCTGCCAGCCCAACTGCTTCAATCCCCAAGGCACCCTCCAAAGGAAGGGGAGGCAAGAAAAGAAAAGCCTCTAAAGCTGAGGATCTACAAGGCCTGTCTCTGATCCGCCACCAATTCCTCTAGTACTTCAACGATGTAAGGATCACTGTCCCTTCTTGTATATCCTGCTTGTTTGCGGATCACCTGGCCCTGAACTGTTCTTTATCCTCTTTGCAGAAATTTGCTGAGATTGAAGATTATGTGGGGAACGTTGAGGAGCAGGATAGGAAGATTGCTGACCTCCAACAAGTTGCACTGCTCAAGGATCTCAAGATTGCCGACCTCCAAAAAGACCTCCAGAATGCCAAAAATGAGACGGCTAAGGTGTTGATCAACGCTGACTACGAGAAGCATGAGATCACCCAGGATGCCAAAGTCTCTGCTGCCATAGCGATGTATAAGACCAAACTGCAGATGGCCTTGGAAGCTCAGGATCCTGACTTCGACAGGAGCAACTGGGATGTGGAAGGCTGGAAGGCAAGGCTGGCTGAGCTGGATGATGAGGAGGAGGCTGAAGAGATCCTGACGATCGAGGCTGGAAGCAGTGGCAAGGATCATGGTGGTGAAGCAAGTAGAGCTGGAGGTGGTGACGCAGCAAAGGTGTAGGCTGCATGATTGGGCAATGATGGACACTTCTAGACATAGCCGGAGCTCAATTTTTTAGTTTTGATGGTAGTTTTTGTTGAACAATTGTTGGTTTGTACTTGAACAATAGCTTTAGGGTTAAGGATCCAGGATCCTTTAGACAATAGGTAGGATTGCAAATGGTGGAGGGATCCTCTGTTTGGGGGATGAAGCCATTGTGATCCTGCCGCCTTTTATTACCTGCATGCTATGACCGCACAAACAATGGACACCCGTTGCCAACCGATGTGGATGGGCCACGTTTTGCTGGTAGAAACGTGGGTTGGCAATTTTGACAACTTTTGATGGTTAATCCTATGTTAATAAAATAACTTTAATCTTTTTTGGCTTATCTCTTGTGTTGTTATCCTTTAATTTTCAATTGTACTGATATACACTTGTTTGAATAAGAAAAGTTAAACAAATTAAATAAGAGTATTTAGGATATGATCCAGGATCAAATATCCTACAGTTGAAAAATTCCAAAAAGTAGTATATTTTAAGGATCATCAGTTCAGTTGTCAAAGTATAAGGGTTATTCAAATGAATAATGAACAAAATAAAAATAGTTAAGGATCATACCTGAGGATCCAAGTTAGGATCCTAGTCCTTAATACCATAACCAGGATAACTATAAGACAAACCTTAGTGAGAAGTAAGGATTAAGGATCCTTGGTTGTTTAACTTCAAAGACCTGAAATAGAATATAATTTGGGACTAAGCCAACATAAGATAAAAATTAGCAACTGGGGACAAGCCCAAGGATAACTGGGGACAAGCCCAAGGATAACTGGGGACAAGCCCAAGGTTAACTGGGGACAAGACCAAGGATAACTGGGGACAAGCCCAAGGATCGTATGTAAACTGGAGTATGGCCCTAACTGGCGACTATCCAAACTTAGTGGCATGAAAATGCTAAAACCTTAGCTAACGTGAAAACGTTAGAAACCTTAGGAACGGATGTATGGTACGTCTACCATTATACGTAGGATCCTAGGTATAGCCAGTACAATGGAATTATCAGCCCCTAAAGCGAGTACTGGTCCCACTGCCATGAACTATACCAGGATCATCATGTGCTACAGGCGGAACTGAGGTCAAGCCCAAATAACTGGGGACAAACCCAAGTGACTGGTTGCTTTTGTGGATAACCATCCTTTTGCTAAGGATACCTGAACTTTCAAAACTCAGAATCACGTGAGAGGTGGATAAAGGATGCAGGATCCTTATCCTTAGGTGAGAAAGTAAGGAAATGAAATAGTTTGAGATTAGGATGTTACCAAAGTAAGGATCATCTGTGCTTTAAGGATCCTTCAAGGATACTCATGATGTGAGGATCATCTGTTCTGTGAGGATCCTACTCACATGAAATATTTTTTCAAGTGGACAACATTCCAGGGTCTTGGTAGTAAATCACCTTCCATTGTTAGCAATCGATATGCCCCCTTTCCTGCCTCAGCTTCGATCAAATAAGGGCCTTCCCACTTTGGAGCCAACTTTCCATCAGCACGATTGGTGGTATTCTGAAATGCTTTCCTTAGTACCATATCACCAACTTGGAATTTTCTGATCCTAACATTTTTGTTGTAAGCACCAGCCATTCGTTGTTGATAACTGGCCATCCTTATCCTAGCCAGATCCCTTATTTCTTCTATAGTATCTAGGTCTTGAACCAAGTTTTCATCATTTTCCTCAGGTTCACGAATACTTGTTCTAGCAGTTGGGACCACCATTTCTGTAGGGATCACTGATTCTGCCCCAAATACCAAAGAGAATGGAGTCTGGCCTGTAGCATTCTTGGGGGTTGTCCTATCAGCCCAAAGCACATAAGGTAACTCTTCTGCCCATTTCCCTTTCTTGGATCCAAGCTTCTTCTTCAAATTGTTGATGATGATCTTATTGGATGATTCTGCCTGGCCATTAGCTTGTGGGTGGACTGGTGTTGATGTTATCATCTTGATCCCCCAGCTGTCACAAAAGTTAGTAGTTCTGCCCCCAATAAATTGGGAACCATTATCACATATAATCTCAGAAGGGATACCAAATCTAGTAATAATATTTCTTTTAATGAAGGATATAACTTCCTTTTCTCTGACTTGGGCAAAAGCTTCAGCCTCTATCCACTTGGAGAAGTAATCAGTCATAGCAAGCATGAAGACTTTTCCACCAGGTGCCTTAGGGAGCTTACCAGCTATATCCATACCCCATCTCATAAATGGCCAAGAGGAGGATATAGGATGCAAAAATTCAGCTGGTTGGTGAAGGATATTGCTGTGTCTCTAACAAGGATCACACTTCTTAGCATACTCCACAGCATCTTTCTTCATAGTTGGCCAATAGTATCCTGTCCTCAGGATCCTTGAGAATAATGCCCTGCCCCCAGTGTGGTTTCCACAATCTCCTTCATGGAAGTCTTTTAAAACTTCTTGGATTTCAGGATCCTCGATGCATCTTAAATATAGTCCTGCAAGAGATCGCTTATACAACATATTATTTAAAATTGTGAATTGAGATACCTTAATTTTGAAAGCCCTAAGGTTTTCTCCTGTTGGAATCTCTCCATGTTGTAAGCATCTCATGATTGGGAGGATCCATGATCCTGAATGAGATCGAGTATCCTCACTAGGGATAATTGCAGAATCCTCTCCTATTTCCATAGCCACATGATCCTCGATAGCAGGAGCCAGGATATGGATAATGGGGATACTTATATCCTCCGGGATCTTCAAGGATGATCCTAAATTAGCCAATGCATCAGCTTCTGTATTTTCTTCCCTTGGTACCTATGTTAAACTAAAGGAAACAAAAGAGAGTGCCAATTCTTTTACTATCTCCAAATATTTGGTTAGCTTTTCACCTTTAACAGCATAGGATCCATTAAAGTGATTAGTGATTAATAATGAATCTACATGTACCTCAAGATACCTGATCCTCATATGCTTAGCAATTTGCAAACCAGCTATCAAGGCTTCATATTCAGCCTCATTGTTAGTAGTTTGAAACTCACAAGCTATAGAGTGGGGTATTATGTCCCCCTATGACGATTTTAGTAGTATTCCAAGCCCTGTGCCTTTGACATTTGAGGATCCATCAGTATAGAGTATCCAAGGATCCTTGGTCTCTTCTAGCTGCTGGACTTCTAATTCAGCTTCCTTTTGCAAATCACTACTGAAATCTGCCACAAAGTCAGCTAATGCTTGGGATTTAATGGCTGTCCTGGGCTCATATCTTATATCATACGCACTGAGCTTCACTGCCCACTTAGCCATCCTTCCTGACTTTTCAGGTTTCCTGAGTACATTCTTAATTGGAAAATTAGTTTTAACAATAATGGCATGAGTTTCAAAATATTGTCTTAATTTAGTAGATGCCATAATTAATGCAAGGATAAGTTTTTCTAGGTGTGAATACCTGGATTCAGCATCAAGTAAACTCTTACTTACATAATAGACAGGATGTTGTGTACCTTCATGATCCTTAACAAGGACGGCACTTACTGCTTTTGAGGATACCGCTAGATACAAGGATAACACATCCCCTTTTTCTGGTTTCATCAAGGCCAGGGCCGAGGACAGGTAATCCTTAAGAGCTCTTAGGGCACTTTCATGCTTCTCAGTCCACTCAAATTTCTTGTTTTTCCTCAGGATGTCATAGAATTCCTTGCACTTTTCTGAGGATTTGGATATGAATCTGTTCAAAGCTGCAATCCTGCCTGTTAGCCTCTGGACATCCTTAGCATTGGCAGGAGATTTGATGTTCACTATAGCTTTGATTTGTTATGGACTGGCTTCAATGCCTCTCTTTGTCACCATATATCCTTAGAATTTACCTGCTTTAACACCAAAGTGACATTTTGAAGGATTAAGTTTCATGTTATATTTGTCAAGGATATCGAATGCTTCCTCCAAGTCCCTTAGGTGATCCTCAGCCTTTTTGGATTTTACCACCATATCATCTATGTAAACCTCCATAGTTTGTCCAATCTGATCCTTGAACATCATATTCACCAGCCTTTGATAAGTTGCACCTGCATTCCTTAGTCCAAATGGCATAGCAATATAACAGTATATACCAGTGGGAGTCACAAGGCTGTATCCTCTTGATCAGATGGTTCCATCTGAATTTGTTGAAATCCAGATGAAGCATCCATAAAAGTTAACAGTTCATGACCCGCCGTTGCATCCACCATGGAGTCAATGTGGGGTAATGGGAAAGGATCCTTGGGACATGCCTTATTTAAATCAGTAAAATCGACACATACCCTCCACTTTCCGTTTTTCTTTTGAACAACAACCACATTGGCCAGCCATCTTGGATACTTGACCTCTCTAATCATACCTGCTCGGAGTAATTTCTCTACCTCTTCCTGGATAATGGCATTTATTTCTGGTGCAAACTTCCTCCTCTTTTGATGGATTGGTTTGAATGACGTGTCAATGCCAAGTTTGTGAGTGATTATATCTTTAGATATACCTGTCATGTCTTCATGTTTCCATGCAAAGGTGGTTTTCCTCCTTTTGAGGAAGGATATGAGGTCTTCTTTCATTTCGCCAAGGATCCCTGATCCTATATAAATTTTGGATTCAGGATCACCAGGATCCATGAGGATTTCTACTACATCCCGCTCTCTTGCCTCCAAGACATCCCTTGGAGGATATTTTGATTGCTATTGTGCCATTGACTTTGAAGCTGGTTTCATTGACGAGGTGTAGCAGTTCTTAGCCTCCTGTTGATCGCTATCAATATTCACGATCCCCCAAGGACTAGGAAGCTTCACACATTGATGATAGGTGGATGGGACTGCCTTCATATCATGGATCCAAGGCCTGCCAAGGATAACATTGCAACAAGATAAACAATCAAGAACACAAAATTTTTGATAATTATGTAGTCCTTCAACATAAATTGGGAGTTTGATGTCCCCCAGAGTGTTTTTAGTCTCGCCACTGAATCCCACGAGCACAGAGGATCTTGGTATGATATCGGACTCGGGGATACCCATCTTCTTTAGAACATCAAGCTGGATAATGTTCATAGAGCTTCCTCCGTCTATAAGGATCCTGCAGACAAAATGGTTAGAAATAAAAAGAGTAATAACCAAACCATCGTGATGAGGATCCTGAATGTCAACACGATCATCCTCATCAAAAGTTATGACTTTTCCTTCGGAGACGCTGGATGTTCGAATGGGTCTATCTCTATTATCCATCTTGGTTTCCTTTGCATGCCTTTTAGCTGCTGAGAAGGATGTTCCACAGATGTCTGATCCTCCAGAAATAAAGTTTATAACTTGTGCATCTGCTTGAGGGGCTGGAGCTTTCTCTGGGATCCTTTCAGGATCCTGAGTCCTTGACTTCTTTCTCCCCAATAATTCTTTCAAGTGCCCTTTGCTCAACAGGTATCCAATTTCTTTTCTCAGTGCAATGCATTCTTCTATGAGATGCCCAAAGTCTTCATGATATGCACACCACTTTGACTTATCTTTAGTTGCAGCTGGTCTGTCGTTTTTCCTGGGCCATCTAGCTTTATCACCTAGATTCTGCATTGCAAGGATTAGCTCATTGTTATCAACAGAAAAACAATATTCAGAAATAGGAGGATAATCCTCATCATCCTCTTCTTGATCAACAGCATGCACGCTCTGGTTATCAGATTTGTTATAGGATCTGAACTTGTTGTTCTTGAACGAGGATCCTTGTTTCTCTTGCTTTGAGGATCCTGCCAATCTCTCCTGGGTCCTCTTGTCATCCTCTAGCCAGATGAACCTGAGTGCCCGGGTTCTTACCTCATCTAGGTTCCTGCACGGTGTCATAACAAGATCATCATAGAATAATGAATCCCTAAGCAATCCCATTTTAAAGGCTTCAACAGCCGTAGCTATATCCAGGTTAGGAATATCTAAGGATTCTTTACTAAATTTAGTGATATAATCCCTTAATGATTCATTATGACCCTGGGTTATCCTATACAGATCACTAGTTAAACGCTCAAATTTTCTACTACAAGAAAACTGATTATTAAATAGGTTAACTAGATTGACAAATGAGGTAATAGAGTAAGGGGGAAGACTCAGCAGCCATTTAAGAGCTGATCCGGTAAGAGTGGATCCAAATCCCTTGCACAAGCATGCTTCCTTTAACCTTTCTGGGATGGGATTGATTTCCATCCTTTCCCTGTATTGTGCTATGTGTTCTTCAGGATCTGTTAAACCATCATACAACTTCATGGTTGGCACGTGGAACCTCTTGGGTATCTCAGCATCACAGATTGGTGGTGCAAAACGAGATATCTTATGGCTCCCATCTGCAATCTCCGGGATAGGCTTGACCACTCCTGGGACACTTGATATCATATCCTTTAACTTTTGCAATTCTCTGGCCATGGCATGATTGATACCTGTATCCTGCATGAGACCATGGTTAGTGGTATAAAAATTATTGAAAGTGTTACCTCCCACTGGGTTCAAGTTAGGAAGAGTGGATGTGAATCCATATTGTTGAGATTCCGGAATGATTGAAGGACCAGTAGAAGCAATGGTTTGCATTGGAATAAAATCTCCCTGATGGACATCTGAACTCCCCGATTGCAAACTCCTTAAGGATCTGTGAAACTGAGAGGATCCTGGAACATAAGAGGATCCTTGAACCTGAGAGGATCCTTGAACCTGCGAGGATCCTAGGACATAGGAGGATCCTTGAACCTGGGAGGATCCTGGGACATAGGAGGATCCTTGAACCTGGGAGGATCCTGGGACATAGGAGGATCCTTGAACCTGTGAGGATCCTTGGAATGGCCAGAACCCTTGAATTTGTTGCGCTCCTGGGTATCCTCCTGAGCTTGCGAAGGATCCTATATGCTGAGGATGGGATCCTGCTGGCTGGAAGTATGAACCTGATGCCTGAGTCATTGCTGATGATCCGTAGCGCACTCCTTTTGGTCCTCCCACATATTGAACATCTGGAACCATTGGAGGCTGAGAAGATACAACCGGAGTATCAAAATTCAAAGATCTGGGCATCAGTGGGGAATGGTCTTCTGCCGATCTCTTTTGTTTCTTGAGGTCTCCTATTTCTTTAAGAATCCTTTCGTTGGTCTTATCCTGCTGCTGTATATGCTCCTTCATCTGCAAAATCAGAGTAAACATGTCACTAGTAGTAGGAGTATAAGAAGCAGAAGAAGTTGGAGGTTTTGAGAAAATGGGAGTTCGTTTTTTCTCAGCATTTTTCTGAGGTCCAGAAGGTGGTGGAGGCAAAGGTGGAATGCCCTGTGATGAATTGACCGCAGACATCGCAGTAGAAGTATTCTTTGATGATGAAGCCATCTGCTTGGATGCAATAAACCGAAATGATCACGAGAATGAGAATCTTTATGAATGAAGCACCAATTGCCCCACGGTGGGCGCCAAACTGTTTTGGTCGAAAATTAGACAAGGATAATGCAACCAAACTCTTTGTTACGGGGTATGATGCTTGAATTGGTAAAAAACAATGAGGATCACTCAGAAATGTATTGCACAAGTGACACAATGATTTATACGAGGAAAAAGCCTTTGATCAATGAATGATCTCCGGCATAAAAAAACCTCGGGTGATGGAAACTACCGATCACCAACTCAAATTAAACAATAATTCTTTACAACTTTGGATAATAGCGAGCTAGGTACAAGGATCACTATAGTGTATCGTGAAGAAATGTGTGAAAATTGCTAAGTGTTTTGCCGTAGGCTGTTGAGTGCAGTTGTACGAGTGTGTGTAACCGAAATTAGCCAAGTGTTCTAAAAACTAGCTCGCTACCCCTTTAAAAATAGAAGTTAACTATGCTAACTAACATCCCGCAATTCATGCAAGCCTTCCCACGACTCCATAACATCCATTTTCAGTCAAGCACGTGTGGAATAACCGTGGAATATTCTTCAGGGACGTTGCCAAAAGTAAGTCCAAGCTGTTACTCCTGCAAAACAATACCGAATTCAAAGTGAACAATCGTTAGTATAAGGATCCTTAGGATGATCCATGATCCTGATCCTGAAGCACTTCCGAGGATCACTAACTGTCACAGAAGTAAGGATCACTAGACAGGATAACACATGAGGATCACAGGTCATTAGGAAATCCTCCCCTAACACATGTGGGTGTCATGAAAGCAGTATCCTCCTAATCAGAGGGTTCCATTTGGATTTGCTGAAATCCTGAAGAGGCATCCATGAAGGTTAACATTTTGTGGCCGGCGGTAGCATCTACCATTGAATCAATATGAGGTAGAGGAAACGGGTATTTCAGACAGGCTTTGTTTAAGTCTGTGTCGTCTACACAAACTCTCCATTTCCCATTTTTCTTTTGTTCCACGACTACATTTGCAAGCCATTTAGGAAATTTCACTTCTCTAATCATCTTGCTCCTTAGTAGTCTTTCAACTTCCTCTTGGATGATCACATTTCGCTCCGGAGCAAATTTCCTTCTCTTTTGCTGGACCGGCTTGAATGACCTATCAATACCGAGCTTATGTGTTATAATATCCTTGGAAATACCTGTCATATCCTCGTGCTTCCATGCGAATGTTGACATCCTGCATTTCAAAAAATTAGACAATTGATTTTCAATATCCTGAGGGATATTGGTTCCTACGAGCACCGAAATATCCGGATTATCCTGATCCAGGATAACTTTCTTTACATCCTGCTCTGACGCTTCCGCGATATCCTGGGCTCGCATCTTTAATTGCTATGCTGCATTAGGCTTGGTTGAGGATTTCATTGAGGATGAGTAGCATTCCTTCGCCTCCTGCTGATCACTATCAACCTTGACAACCCCCCAAGGGGTAGGGATCTTGATGCACTGATGATAAGTCGATGGCACAGCCTTCATATCATGGATCCATGGCCTGCCTAGTATGATGTTATAGCAAGATAGGGAGTCCATCACACAGAAACATTGTATCGAGTTGACCCCTTCAACATATGCTGGTAACTTTATTTCTCCTACGGTATTCCTAGCTTCTCCACTGAAGCCAACGTGCACGGTGGATTTCGAAGTAATGTCCATCGGAGATACGTTAATCCTTTTCAATGTTTCCAGCTGAATTATGTTGACAGATCTGCCATTATCCACTAATATCCTGCGTACAAAATGGTTAGCAACATATAATGTTATTACGAGGGCATCATGGTGAGGATCCTGGACAGTATCCCTTTCATCACTGTCGAAAGTGATCACTTTGTCAGTTGCGAGGGTAGTCATTCTGGCTGGTTTGTCTCCCCTTTCGGTCTTAGCCTCCTTTGCATGTCTTTTGGCCGTAGAATATGAAGTTCCACAAATGTCGGATCCTCCTGAAATAAAGTTAATTATTTTGGCATCTGCCGGGGTGATGCTGCTCGTTCAGGATCCGTCTCAGGATCCTGCCCCTTATTTTTCTTTCTTCCCAGCAAATCCTTCAGATATCCCTTGCTCAATAGGTAGCTTATTTCTTTCCTTAGAGCAATGCAATCCTCAGTCACATGTCCGAAATCTTCATGGAAGGCACACCATTTGGATTTATCCTTCCAATCAGCTTTTTGTTGATTCTTTCGAGGCCACCTAGCTTTGTCTCCTAAACCCTGCATAGCATACATCAGTTCAGGTATATTAACAGAAAAACAATATTCAGATAACTCAGGATACTCCTCAGGATCCTCGTCTTCAACGACATTCACTTTCTTGTTGTCATTTCTACCATATGGCTTGGAGCGATATGGTTTGTATGAGGATTCTAACTTCCTGTTAGTTGATTCATATGTTGAGGATGCATTCATCCTCTCTCGCATTTTCTTATCATCTTCCAGCCTGATATATCTCAAAGCCCTATTTCGAGCTTCGTCCAAGTTCCTGCAAGGATTCCTTACAAGATCCTGATAAAACTGGGAATCCTTTTGCAGTCCCATCTTGAAGGCTTGGACTGCTGTAGCAACATCAAGGTGTGGGATATCCAAGGATTCCCTGCTGAATTTGTTCACATAATCCCTTAGGGATTCTTGAGGTCCTTGAGTTATCCTGTAGAGATCACTTGTTAGTTTTTCAAAACTCCGGCTGCAAGAAAATTGACTTTTAAATAAATTAACTAAATGAGCAAACGAAGTAATTGAATGAGGAGGAACATTTAACAGCCATTTTAAGGCTGATCCTGTCAAGGTAGAACCGAAACCCTTGCATAAGCATGCTTCCTTGACTCCGGAGGGATAGGGTTAACCTCCATTCTTTCTCTATACTGAGCAATATGCTCTTCAGGATCCGTAGTCCCATCATACAGTTTCATGTTGGGGGTTTGAAATCTCTTTGGGATTTCAGCATCACAGATAGGATATGCAAAGCGGGATATCCTGTGGCTGTCTTGGGACACTTCCGGGATTGGCTGGACCACTCCAGGTACACTGGATATCATGTCCTTCAATTTCTGAAGCTCCCTAGTAAATGTTGACATCATACCTGCATCCTGCAAAGAGCCATTATTGTTAGTAGCAAGAATATTATTATTTGACACGTTACCGGTCTGAGGATTCTGGCCATATCCTAAAGCATATCCTGAGCTCCTCACAGTTGACATCCTGACCAAGGAGGGTATCTCAGGAATATGATTCTGAGAATGGCTTGGCATGATATTCCCCCGGTTATCCTCAGTGCAAACTGCAGAACTGAAGTTCAAAGCCCTAGGTTGAAAAGGAATGACAGTTTCTTCAGCAGATCTACTTGGGCCGGATTTCAAGAGTTGTATCTCTCTCATCATCATCCGATTAGTTTCCTGCTGCCTCATCTGTTCCTGTACACTACCAAACAAATTCAGAATTTCATCATTAGAGGCCAAAACAGGACCAGATCCCTGGGTACTGGGAGCGGGGATAACATCCCGAGCCACATGACTCTCAGTTCCGTTTGAAGAAGCTTGCATTCTTGGAGGAGGAGGTGGGAGCACCGAACCAATTGTTGCAGAGGTTGTAGCAGACATAGTGGAAGAGCTCATGTTTGATCTCAAGGCCATTGAAAACAGTGTAGCAAAAAGTTTTGACAATAGAAAACCGAGTAATGATTTTACTAAAGTTTTTAGTAGAAATAGCACCACTTGCCCCACGGTGGGCGCCAAATTGTTTTGGTCAAAAATTATCGAAGCAATTAAGTAATCAAATTAGTTAAGTGAGGTAGTGTGCTAGAAATAAGTGTCGAAAAAATGTTAACCGGATTTATTGCAAAAACAGTTTCAGGATACGGCTTAAGATATAGAGCTGTATTTGTGATCAAACAATGAGCATAAAAGTAAAGGTTGACACGTGATGTACGAGGAAAGCCCTTGATCAATCTAGATCGCCGGCACAAAACCTCGGGAGCTGACAATCGCAGCTGCCTTGTTCTTCTATTACTTCAAATGTCAGGATACAGTGCAAGATGTAGTGCGGATCAACTAGGTGTTACAATGTAATTCGAGTACAAGTGTTAGTGGAGAGTGTTTGCTAGAAGCTAGAGAGCTAAAGTGTGCGAAAGAGTGAAGTGTAAAGTTGTGTGCCTTAATCTGATCCGCCCCATCTATTTATAGTAAAAGAAATGTAACAAACTACCCTACTAAACCGGGATCCGGCGGATATTCCCTTCTTGAACGTTGTAGACCAGGTCCTTCGGGTTCAACGTCTCTCTTGTAACTGGTTTGCCCGAGTCTTAAGGAGAAGAAGTCCATCTGACCTTTAGTGACCTACAGCTTCTTACCTGCACATGGATTATTTAGTTAACACACCATGATATCGCACCAGGATGTTACCAATATCCCGATCCGGTATCCTGGTCACAGGTAAACAATCAAAAGCAGAATATTAGTCAGGATATATATGCTCAGAAAATTACCCATAACATCCTATGTGTTTCAAAATAATGTCTAAGTTTTGTTGACGCCATAACTAGGGCTAATATTAATTTCTCTAAATGAGAATATCTAGTTTCAGCATTTAATAAACTTTTACTAACATAATAGACAGGATACTGCTGACCTTCATGGTCCTTCACAAGGACAACACTTACTGCATTCCCTGATACTGCAAGATACAGGGATGACGGTTCACCATCCTCAGGCTTCATCAATAGAGGTGCGATTGAAAGATACTTCTTCAGGATATCATAAAATTCCTTGCATTTTTCTGAGGATCTCGAGATAAATCTGTTTAATGCTGCTACTTGCCCTGTTAATCTTTGGACATCTTTCATATTTGAAGGTGACTTGATATCCAAGATAGCTTTTATTTGCTCCGGGCTTGCTTCTATCCCCCTTTTCGTCACCATGTACCCTAGAAACTTTCCTGCTCCCACTCCAAAATGGAATTTGGTAGGATTTAGTTTCATGTTGTATCGGTCCAGGATATCGAATGCTCCCTTGATATCCTGTAGGTGATCCTCAGCCTTTTTAGATTTTACTACCATGTCATCGATGTATACCTCCATGGTGTCCCCCAGCTTGTCTTTAAACATCATGTTCACCAGTCTTTGGTATGTTGCACCTGCATTTTTTAAACCAAAAGGCATAGCAGTATAACAATAAATACCTGTTGGTGTCATGAAAGCAGTATCCTCCTGATCCGAGGGTTCCATTTGGATCTGTTGGAATCCTGAGGAGGCATCCATGAAGGTTAACAACTCGTGGCCAGCAGTAGCATCCACCATTGAATCAATATGAGGCAGAGGAAATGGGTCTTTGGGGCAAGCTTTGTTCAAGTCTGTGTAATCTACACAGACTCTCCATTTCCCATTTCTCCTTTGCACCACAACTACATTTGCCAACCATTTGGGAAACTTCACTTCCCTAATCATCTTGCTTTTTAATAATCTCTCAACTTCTTCCTGAATTATTGCGTACCGTTCTGGAGCAAACTTCCTTCGTTTCTGTTGGACAGGCTTGAAAGACCTATCAATTCCGAGCTTATGAGTTATAATATCCTTGGAGATACCTATCATATCCTCGTGTTTCCACGCGAATGTTGACATCCTGCATTTCAAAAAGTTAGTCAACTGGTTTTCAATATCCTGAGGGATATTGGTTCCTACGAGCACTGAGATATCTGGATTATCCTGATCCAGGACAACTTTCTTTACATCCTGTTCTGAAGCCTCCATGATATCTTGGCCTCGCATCTTTAATTGCTATGCTGCACTGAGCTTAGTTGATGATTTCATCGAAGAAGAATAACACTCCTTTGCTTCCTGCTGATCACTTTCCACCTTGACTACTCCCCAAGGGGTAGGTATCTTGATGCATTGATGATAGGTTGATGGCACAACTTTCATATCATGGATCCAAGGCCTACCTAATATAATATTATAGCAGGATAAAGAGTCCATGACAAAAAAACGCTACATTGAGTTGACCCCTTCAACATACACGGGCAACTTTATCTCTCCTACAGTATTCCTGGCCTCTCCATTGAAACCAACAAGCACAGTAGGTTTCGAAGTAATATCCATCGGGGATACATTCATCCTCTTCAGTGTTTCCAACAAGCACAGTAGGTTTCGAAGTAATATCTTCCGCACAAAATGGTTAGCAACATATAACGTTATTACCAAAGCATCATGGTGAGGATCATGGACAGTATCCCTGTCATCGCTATCGAATGTGATCACTTTATCAGTTGTGAGGGTTGACATCCTGGTTGGCTTATCTCCCCTTTCTGCCTTGGCTTCCTTCGCGTGCCTTTTCGCTGCAGAATATGACATCCCGCATATGTCGGATCCTCCTGAAATGAAGTTAATTATCTTGGCATCCGCAGGAGGCGATGCTGCTCGTTCAGGATCCTTCTCAGTATCCTGCCCTTTGTTCTTTTTTCTTCCAGGAGGTCCTTTAGATATCCCTTGCTCAAGAGATAGCTTATTTCTTTCCTCAAAGCAATGCAGTCCTCAGTAACGTGCCTGAAATCCTCATTGAAGGCACACCATTTGGACGTATCCTTCCAATCAGCTTTTTGTTGATTCTTCCGGGGCCATCTTGCTTTGTCTCCTAAACCCTGCATAGCATACATCAATTCTGGTATATTAACAGAAAAACAATATTTAGACAACTCAGGATACTCCTCAGGATCCTCGTCTTCTACAGCATTCATTTTTTTTGTTGTCATTCCTGCCATACAGCTTAGAGCGATATGGTTTATACGAGGATTCTAATTTCCTGTTGGTTGATTCATAGGTTGTGGACGAGTTCATCCTTTCTTGCATCTTCTTGTCGTCCTCCAGCCAAATATATCTTAAAGCCCTGTTACGAGCTTCATCCAGATTCCTGCAGGGATTCATTACAAGATCCTGGTAAAATTGAGAATCTTTTTGCAACCCCATCTTGAAAGCCTACACAGCTGTTGCAACATCAAGATGCGTGATATCTAAGGATTTTCGACTAAATTTGTTCACATAATCCCTCAAGAATTCCTGAGGCCCTTGAGTTATCCCTTTAAAGATCACTGGTTAGTTTCTCAAAACTTCGACTACAAGAAAATTGACTATAATTACCCCTTATTAAACCACTTAGCCATTTCTAGTATCATGGTGCACACATTTAAACAAGTTAAACTAGTTTAGCAACTTTAAAGTCTACGAGCATATGATTAATTAAGCTTCTTCTTTCAAATATCTCAACTAACCATAGACTAATCATCCAGGATAATTACTTATAATCAAGGAACCAACATCAATAAACAAGGTTGCAAATTAATCATCAAAGATTAACATAGAAAATGATTCAAAGTGTCATTACAAACATAATTAACATACTGAAGGTTGTGATTAAGCAAGGAATTCTAGTGTTTTTACCCAAAGGCTTACATTAATACATAATAGGTAATCTAAATGCTTGAAATATAACAAAATCATGGAAAGATTAAGGAAATCAAACCATAAACAAGCACTAGATTAAGAATCCGGATAGTAACGGAGTAAATCGGCACAATGTGGCTTGAATCCGGGTCAAAAGCAAAGCCTCCGGAGCCTGTGAATTCGCCAAAATAACTCCCAAAATTCCAGAATTACGAAATGAAGCTGCTGTCTGTTTTTTTATAACTTTTTGCGATCGCACAGTCGTGCAACTAAAGTGCACGACCGTTCACTTTTAAATCACTGTTCACGATGCCGTATGACATCATTAGATCTTAACCGGTCTTCGAGCGCGCGCGGTCATGCCAATTGTCGCACGTGCGTGCATCTCCGGGTTTGGACGGCACGAGAAGCTGCACTGGTGGTGCAATTCCAGACTGAGTTGGGTCATCGCATCCGCACGGTCGTTCAATTGGTAGCAGGGTCGTGCATCGCTGAGATGAGCTTGCACCTTGGATCACACTGGCTGTGCAATGCCGGGATAGGCCCTGTTGTCGGATCCGCTCGGGGGTGCCATGAGTGGCACGGCCGTGAGACTTTCCAAGTTGAGAATTCTCACAGAATGTTCGCAGATTTGTCGTTTTGCTTGGAAAGTCCTCGTATTCTTCATCTCCTCGTTCGACATGCTGTTTTAGACCTGTAAACAAAAGTATACTTGATTAAGTATCTGATTAACGGTTTTACGGCCGAAAATACATAAAATGGGGGTAAAATGGGGGAATAAAGTATGTGTAATTTGGCGAATATCAAACCTCCCCACACTTGAACCTTGCTTGTCCTCAAGCAAGCTAAAACTAAAATGCAATAAAAGATAGAACCTAACAAGAACAAGTACTTACAAAAATTACCTACTAATAAACAAACATACGGTTAGCCGGTTTTTCAAAAGACAACATCAAGTGATTCAAACCAAACAAGCACCTTCAAATATATGAACGGATAACCAACAAGTCGTGACTTCACTCCGATTGACTTAGCATGCTAATCTTCACACTCCTCATAATGTTCACACACACTCGCTTTATTTGTGAAACATACATAAAGTGTGTATGTGTAAACACCCAATGCCTCGTCAATGAAACGTGTAGTATCATAAGCTTGTCACAATATCTCATCTCCACCAACTAACATGCAAAAAGTGCAAATCAAGAGGTCTTTACAGGTTGTAACGTTAGGCTTGGGTGAGGGGTATGGAAAGGGATTTTTAAAGTGACGAAATGGTTAAAACTCGGTAGTAGAGTTTAACTAGCGTAATACAATAAAACAATACATACCAACGCCTTAAAAAGGCGACTTTTGCGATATCGAGCTTATCAACGAGATTTCATCATTTTAGCGTTTAAAATTGCTCGATTTTTGTCGACTTCACCCTATTTTAGGGTGTTTAATTTTCTGATTTTTTTTATTTATTATCTAATAGCTTTGTACAATGAACACTAACTACGATAAACGCTAGTTAATCGATGATTTAACCGAGTTTTAACGCAAAGGGTTTAAGAATAAAAAGGCTAAATTTGGCTAAGTGGGTGAACTTGGTGGGTAAACAACGGGAAACACGGGAAAGGCTCAACATGGTTAATCCTAAGGGGTAATGTAAGGTTTACGGGAAACACAACACAAAGAACAAGGCTAACACAAAGGGGTTTTCTAAGTGCCTCTCTCACTTCTACACAATTTCGCATGTTCATGGTCTTACAAGCATGCTAGTGACAAGTTCTAAACTACACGTGACATCCGGCTCACTCCTAGTCCGAAATGAACAAACATATAACAATTTCAAGGCTCAAATTGATTTGGCTTGTCGGGTTTTCATCATATCCGAAGCTTTCTAAAAACAACTAACCGGTTTATTTGCTAAAAATATATACAATTTACTGATTTATATATATATATATAGGACAAACAAAGTCAAAGTCAAAATGTTAAACCCCCTCCCCACACTTGAACTTCGCATTGTCCCCAATGCGAAACCCGAAATATAGAGGAAAAGGAGAATAACACTCCCCTAAAGATGATATAGATGAAACGAGTCTCCGAAGCTGCTTCTGTGGTGTGCTCCGGTCGAATACATGCTAGCCAAAATCTATAAGTATGTCACAAGGCACAGTAAAACAGAACAGCAGACATAGACAAACTAAACTCAAACAAGCCATAATTTACATAAATATAAGTACTAAATATCCAAATATAGACAAAACAAATAAACTAAAGTGTCTGAAAAGTAAAATACATATCCGGGGGTGTTTGAAATAGTAGCCAAAATGAACACCCGATAAATAAACTACTAAAATATGATAAAACCACCAACTAACAACTCCACCTACTCCTCGTCATCGTCACCCGCATCTCCTCCCGTGCCAGATGGGCCTGCACCTCCATAACCGCCTGGGTTCCCGAATGGGAACTGTGGGGGCTCCGCAAAGTAGTTCGGGAAGGCATTATGAAGACCCCCGAAAAGATATGAGAACCCAGCGTGCACCTCCTGGTGCATGAAGTCTTGGTTCGCCCTCAGCTGGTCCTGACCAACTCGCAGCTGCTCTATACTAATCTGTTGCTGCTCCTGCGTAGCATACAACTGTTCTAAACTGGCCCTCTGATGCTCTTGACTGACCCGTATCTTTTGAAACTGGCCATAGAGCTCTGTGTACGAGGGAACACCGGGGGGCCAGTAATGATGCTGTGGTGAGTGGTGCTGCTCTGGTGAGTGTGGTGGTGTGTCTGGCGGGTCCTGATGCTGCTCGTGCTGCTCTCCCATCTCCTCATCCTCATGCTCCTCCAGAAGTGGGGGCAACGGGTCCCAGACCTCGTTGTTGAGCCCCCTCAACCTATCCCCATGATACGTTTCTGCAATAAACCCCATCGCTTTCAACGAGTGGATGTCAACATATACGCCCTCGGTCACCAAAGTAAGACCCTCAACTACCTCGTCCGTCATAATCCCCATCCCGTATGCGATCTGAGTCACGTACTGACCCCCATGAATCTGACTACTGGGGGTACGACCAGAACTATTCATAAAATACTCCGCCTTCCTCGCGGCGAGGTTGATGTGTACCCCCTCCACTAGCGCATATAGAAAGATAAGACCTAGTGTTGGACAGTTTCCCAAACTGTCCATGCGCCCGCATATGGTATGGCTGAATATATGGTGCATGGCTCTGTGTAATGGGTCGCGTAACCTTGAAGCTTTTGACATCCGAGGATCATATGGGTCTCCAACAGCAATTTGTGCCCAAAAGTCGCCCCGCTCAACTTCGCCGGGGAAGGTAAACTCATCTGTATAGAACTCGGAATCCATATCCTCATCGGTGTAGATTCCTAGTCTTCGCCCCAACCTTCCCACCGTCCAATTATGCCAACGACCGCCCAGTCTGAAATTTATCCTCTTCTTGTGGCGGAAGTTGGGGACTCTATGCGCTTTAGGCTTCTCGTATGAATAGGTGGCGAAAAACTCAAGCGTAAGCTCTCGATAAATTGGGTGGTCGATTTGACCAAACGCGCAAGTGGGACCGTCAACATGTTTTCGAGACGGTCACGCTGATTCAATTCAGCCATAACGCCCCAATCCAGCCTACGCGGGATACCAAACTGCCCTCGCCTATTCCACAAAGCGTGAAGTTTTGGGTTGCAGAGACTTTCCCTCTCATCGTCTTCGTCGAATTGTAGGAATGGGTGATCCATCTGTATGAGGGGAGACGGTTAAAACAGGAGAAACAGAAAAAATTTTATTCAAAACAGCCGTACACACTGTTATGAAGCTATTGTCTCATTGATCTGGGCGATTAGCACGCGCGTGCGACAGGCCGCACGGCCGTGCGTCACCGTGAAACAGCACCAGTGGTCGGTTTATCCCGGCAATACACGACATGCAATCAATCGCACAACCATGCAACATTGAGACCACATCAATCCATCGTGAACATCCGAAAATGCATGACCGTTCCGCACGAGGAACGACCGTGCGACCACGTTTCTGCAGAATCCAAACCCTGAATCTAAACAGCCTGATTCTTTCGAAATTTATCAACTTTTTGGCAAACAGGGGTTGGAAATCAGACCGGATGTTCACGAACGAATGATTCTTGCAAGGGCTAGGGTTTCGATTTGTTTATGAAGAGAACCCTAGAGAATCCTTAAAGAAATCGAACTAATCTAGGCTAGAACACGAATGGAACAGAAAATCGGAAAGGAAAAACATACCGTGTAAAAGATCTGTGAAACCGTGCGAGAAAATCATGCGATTTGAGGCAAAATCGGCTGGAACGACAGGTGCACATAGGGTTTTCGCGACTTGTGAGAAATGGCAGCAGATGGGGGTTTTTATATTGTGCAAATGACAAAACTGCCCCTGCCTCTCGCATGGGCGTGCGACAGGCCGCACGACCGTGCGTCACCGACCTCGTCCAACCCCTGCACGCTGACCTCGGAACTGCACCAGGGGTGCGACTTGAGGTGTCGGCCATCCCGGATTCGCACGGGCGTGCGATAGGAGGCACGGTCGTGCCAGACCTGCAGACATGTCTGTTTGCAGCAGAAAGCTGTTTCAGCAGCCGAATCGACCATTTTTCAACATTTTTTCAACACGCAAACTGGTTTAACATTATCCCAACATAGAACCTTCGCTCGGCATATTTATAAACTGTACAAATCTACAGAAACTACCAAACACGCCTAAATTACGCTAACACTACAAAAACATAAAAAAGGACGATTCTACCCCTAAAGCGCCAAAGACGCTCTGCTACAGTTTTAGTCTTCGAGTCAGTAGCGTAGACTCTCTCCTCCCCACACTTAAGCTGTATGCGGGGTGTGGAGCTCGACAACCTCCACCGCCGACTCGATCGGCCCTCCAACGTAAACCTTTAATCGATGCCCATTTACCTTGAAAATAACGTCGCCCGCGTTCTCTATTGCAACAGTCCCGTATGGAAATACCTCTTTTACCGTGTACGGTCCTGTCCAACGTGAATGAAGTTTTCATGGAAATAAGCGCAACCGCGAGTTGTAAAGAAGAATAAGATCGCCCGCTTGGAATTGTTTGTGGTCCTTCAAGCGTTTATCATGCAATCTCTTTGTGCGCTCCTTGTACAACACAGAGCTTTCATAAGCGTGTGTCGCAGCTCTTCCAATTCATGAATCTGGAGAAACTGGGCTTCACCTTTGGTTTTTAAGTCCAGATTTGCGGTTTTAGAGCCCACATCGCCTTATGCTCCAATTCCACAGGTAAATGGCATGCTTTTCCGTACACGAGCCTAAAGGGAGTAGTCCCAATAGGGGTCTTGTAAGCCGTATGGAAAGCCCACAACGCTTCATCCAGCTTATTCGACCAATCCTTGCGGTTCGCACCTACTGACCGCTCAAGGAGTCTCTTCAGCCCCCGGTTTGTGACTTCCACCTGCCCGCTTGTCTGTGGATGATAGGGTGTGGATAAACGGTGATGCACACCGTAAAGGGACAAAGCTCTCTCAAGCTAAGTATTGCAAAAATGCATCCCTCTGTCATTAATAAGCGACTTTGGTGTGCCAAACCGGGCAAACAAACTTTTCAAAAATCTCACGACTACCCTGGCATCATTGGTGGGCAAAGCCTGTGCTTCCACCCACTTCGACACATAATCAACCGCTACCAGGATATATTTGTTTCCTCGTGAGGGGGGAAATGGTCCCATGAAGTCTATCCCCCAGATATCAAAGACTTCACAAACTTGAATCCAGTTTTGAGGCGTTTCATTACGTGCGGATATGTTTGCTGCCCTCTGGCAGGCATCGCATGCCCTGACCCAACTCTGCGCATCACGAAATATAGTCGGCCAATAAAACCCCGCATCGAGCACCTTCTTAGCGGTGAAATTGGCACCATGGTGACCTCCTGTAGGTCCCCGTGATAGTGGCGCAGAATGTCAGTCGCCTATTTTCCTGAAACACACCTTCTAATCACCTGATCAGCACCAACCCTAAACAAGTAACGGTCATCCCAAATGTAGTGCTTGACGTCTGAAAAGAATTTTCTCTTTTGTTGGTGAGTCAACCCTTTAATCAGAATCCCGCAACTAAGATAGTTCACAAAGTCGGCGAACCATGGCAACTCATCGGATATCTCAACACTCATCAATGACTCGTGTGGGAAATTGTCATTGATTGAATCCCAACGCGTGTCCTTGATGTCTCCATGCTCCAACCGAGATAGATGGTCAGCCGTTACATTCAACGCACCCCTTTTGTCTTGAATTTCAATATCAAACTCTTGCAGCAATAAGATCCATCTGATGAGACGCGGTTTAGCGTCCTGTTTGCTGAAAAGATATCTGATGGCTGCGTGATCAGTATACACAATGGTTTTTGAAAGCACCAAGTACGATCTAAATTTGTCAAACGCGAAAACAACCGCCAAGAGCTCTTTTTTAGTCGTGGTATAATTCTCTTGGGCGTCGTGAAGAGTCTTGCTCGCGTAATAGATCGGATGAAAGTGCTTTTCTTTCTTCTGTCCAAGAACGGCCCCTATAGCGAAATCGCTCGCGTCGCACATAATTTCAAATGGCAGACTCCAGTCAGGCGCGACTAAAATAGGGGCCTCAATCAACTTTTGCTTGAGAAGGTCAAAAGCCCTCAAGGAGTCATCCCCAAAGACAAATGGAGCGTCTTTCTCAAACAGACGGGTCATGGGCCTTGAGATCTTTGAAAAATCCTTAATGAATCGCCTGTAGAACCTCGTATGACCAAGAAAGCTCCATATCGCTCTCACAGAGGTGGGTGTTGGAAGTCGTGAAATAACATCAACTTTGGCTGGATCGACCTCCATACCAGCACGCGAAATCTTGTGTCCCAACACTATGCCTTCTCGTACCATGAAGTGGCACTTCTCCCGGTTTAGGACAAGATTCGTCTCCTCGCACCTCTTCAACATCTTCTTCAAATTTTCAAGACACTGATCGAAGGAATCTCCAAACACTGAAAAGTCATCCATGAAAACCTCCATAGAATCCTCGATCATATCATGAAAAATCGCAACCATGCATCGCTGGAAGGTAGCCGGTGCATTACACAACGCAAAAGGCATACGCCTGTAAGCGAATGTGCCAAAGGGACATGTAAAGGTAGTCTTCTCCTGATCCTCAGGAGCAATAGGAATCTGAAAGTAGCCGGAAAACCCATCCAGAAAACAGTAATATGACTTCCCTGACAGACGTTCCAACATCTGGTCGATGAATGGAAGCGGGAAGTGGTCCTTGCGGGTGGCATCATTGAGTTTGCGATAGTCGATGCAAACACGCCATCCTGTGACCGTCCGGGCTGGAATAAGCTCATTCCTATCATTTGTGACTACAGTCATGCCTCCCTTTTTGGGCACTACCTGAACAGGACTCACCCAAACTAAGTCGGATATGGGATAAATCAATCCGGCATCCAACAACTTAATCACTTCCTTCTTTACCACATCTTGCATGTTTGGGTTTAATCGTCTCTGTGGCTGTGCACACGGCTTGTATTGGTCCTCCATAAGAATTTTATGAGTACAGAAGGAGGGATTGATTCCTTTGATGTCCATGATTTTCCACGCGATTGCTTTTTTATGAAGTCTCAAAACACTAAGCAGACTGCTCTTTTCCTCGTCTGCCCAAGATGATGAGATAATAACCGGTAAACGACACTCCTGGTCTAGAAATGCGTACTATAAATGTGGCGAAAGCTCCTTAAGCTCCAAAGACGGTGGAGCTTCAACCGAAGGCTTCGACTTTTCTACATTCTCACGATCAATCTCCGTAAACCGATCCGGACTCTGGGAACCATCATCACTAATCTGATAGACTGGCTGCTCGAATTCGTGGCCCTCCTACGTAATGCCATCTAGGTCCCCACACAACAGATGTGTGTCTGAATCAATCTCCTCAATCGTGCCGTGGAAATGTGTGCTCACATACGTGTCGACAATGTCAACATAGTATAGCGCATCATCCTAACTCTGTGGGTGCTGCATTGACCGCTTTATGTCGAAGGTCACATGCTGATCATTCACTCGGAGTGTAATCTGCCCTGCAGCTACATCTACAATGGTCTGGGCGGTATTCAAGAATGGACGTCCGAGAATCAAAGGCACCCTAGAGTCCTCATCCATATCCAGGATAACAAAATCCACTTGAAACACAAAATTGTCGATCTTAACAAGCATATTCTCAACAAATCCACGTGGATACTTGATGGAATAATCTGCAAGTCGAATGCTTAAACGTGTAGACGACGGCTCACCTAGATCCAACTTTGTAAAAACCTTATAGGGCATAAGGTTGATACTCGCTCCCAAATCAGCCAATGCATGGCTAACAGACATATTTCCTATCAAACAAGGAAGCGTGAAACTGCCAGGATCTCCCATTTTTTGGGTAGACGATTTTGAAGAATGGCAGAGTAGCTTTCGTTCATCACCACACAGGACATATCCTCAAGCTTCTACTTATTCGAGAGGATGTCCGTTAAGAACTTCGCATACTTCGGCATTTGGCCAAGGCTTCAATAAATGGTATGTTTATATGCAATTGCTTAAACATTTCAAGGAACTTACCATATTGTTCTTCGTTATTCTGTTTCTTCAGCCGGCTAGGGTATGGAACTGGAGGAGTGTAATCTTTGACTGGCTCCTGGGCTTATGCTGTACTTGCTGGGCGCAGCCTGTCTTGCACCTCATCCGGTGTGTCAGTCGGGACCTTTTCAGTGATCGGTGGTGGGTCCGATATGCTAGGTCCTGTCGTCTTACCACTCCTGGTCATCACCGCATTTACATGCCCGCGCGGATTTGTCTCCGTGTTGCCTGGAAGACCACCTGGGGGTCTCTCCGACATCTTCTTCGCCAGCTGACCTACCTGGTTCTCGATATTCTGAATCGAGGCTTTTTGGCTCCTCATTTCTCCCTCATGAGCTAGAAAACGATCTTCGCTTTGTTAGTATCGTTTTTCAGCTAGCTGATTCGCACTCGTAGAGCTAGAAAGGAGCTGAGCCATCATATCCTCCAGCTTAGAACCTGATTGAGGGGCTTGCTGTTGTGAACTACTCCCTGCACCCTGATTCTGATATGAATATGGACGTGGCTGGTAAGGTTGGTTGTACTGCTGGAACTGCTGACCGTGAGCCTGCTGCGGTGCTGGGGCGTGCTGTGCAAATCCTAACGGGTTCTGATTACCCGTATTCGCCCGCCATCCAAAATTTGGATGATTTCTCCATCCCGGGTTATATGTATTGCTGTAGGGATTGTTCTGCGGCCTCACCTAATTACTCACTAAAACTACTTCTTCTTGGCCCTCATATACAACTCCCTGAAAGCATGCACCAGGCTCGTGTGACACTCCGCACTGGTCACACACTGAACTAGCTTGAGCAGCTATCTGGTTCTTGTCGAATTTCGCTGAAAGAGCTGAGATTTGTGCACTAATGGCTATGTAGTGGTCCACAGCGTGAACTGCTGGGCAAGATGATGCTAATGATATCCGGCCTCTGTCTCCTGCTCGACGCAAGCCAGACTTCAACGCAACTTTTTCTATGATATCATATGCTTCGTTCGGCGTCTTTGTTCCTAGATCGCCTCCTGCATTCATATCTAATCTCTCCTGTGTTTCGTAACTAAGCCCTTGGTAAAACATCAAGACCAACTGTCTTTTGGAGAAGCCATGATGTGGAACATCAAGTAACAAATCCTTGAATCGCTCCCAGGCCACGTGCAACGACTCTCCCTCGTCTTGGCGAAAAGTCACAATCCTGTTTCTCAGCTTGGCTGTTTTCTCAGGTGGAAAGTATTTCTGCATGAATAACTCTGCCAGCTCATTCCAGGTCCTGATGGACCCAGCTGGAAGTGACATAAGCCAAGCTCTAGCTTTGTCCCGCAATGAGAATGGAAACAACCTCAACCTAACAGCGTCCTCAGAAACATCCCTAATCTTGAACGTTGAACATACTTCGAGAAAAGAAGCGATATGTCGTTCGGGATCCTCGTGCGCACGTCCGTCAAACTGCACCAAATTCTGCACCATATTTATAATACTAGATTTAATTTCATAAGTGGGTGCATCTATAGTAGGTCTAATAATACTCGGCTGCAGGCCTTCACGTCTGGGTTGATTTGACTCATTCAAAGGTCGCTCGTCGTCCGCCATGATGATGTGTCCTTCGTCGGCTGGGCCCTCGGCCTCAGCGGGTATCACCTGCTCTGGCTCACCAGCTGCGAGTAGCAGGCCAACCGCATGAGATCTTTCGCGAAGACGTCTCCTCAGATCACGCTCAGGCTCATCTGACGGCTCAACAACTTCAGGAGCGGGGGTTGAGGACATCAACCTGCAAACGAAAAATGGACACAATGAATAAATTATTATTATATTAAGGCTGTTTTTTTTTCGGCTGAAAAGAAACAGAATTTTATAAATATGGCTGGAAAAATTTTATAGAAATCTGAAAATAGGCCCAAAATTTTGTAAAAATCAAAACAATGAAAATAATCGAATCGGCTAGTGTAAAAATGATTTTTCGGAGCCAAAAACTCAAAGAATAAATGAATAAATAGTCCGAATTCGAACAAATAAATGGAATAAAAATTCGCAAGTGTTTGAAATAATCTTGAAAACAAATAAATTGAATTAAAAACAAGGAATATTAAGAAATAAATCAATGAATAAATAAATAGGAAAGTATTCACAAATATTAACAAATATGTGCACCGATAAATTAATGACTCGGGTCGTTCCTAAAACTCGCCACGTTGTTGGTGCATAAATGTCTGTTAACTTCGTCTTTATCGAGTCGTGTGTCTAGATAGGATAGATTGGTGCTTGGTATTTGTGAAATTAGGGTTTGTATGTTTATAGTTGATTTCGCACGAAATGAACATGTCATTTCGTATGAAATGAGATTTGACCAATTCGCACGAAATGCATAAGTCATTTCGTACGAAATGAGTCAACGTCATTTCGCATGAAATAAGGTGTGTTGGTTTCGTACGAAATACCACAACTATAAAAACCAAGCTTGCTAGTTCATCTGTAACTTTCCTATTTCAGAGCCGAGGTGCTGCCGATTTGTCAACTGATCTGTAAAAGCTTTGAAATCAATAAAAGAAAGACAATTAGGGAGAATCAAGCTGTAATCACGTCTATATCACTGATTCCGCCTTTGATATAGATTGTAAACTCTTCTGATTGACTCATTCAAGTCACACATCGATCCAACAAGTGGTATCAGAGCTCAAGAAGAAGAGTTTATACCAATTCAGCTTGTTTTCATCATAAAATCTGACTTCTACTCATTCTTTTCAAAATTAAATGAGATTTAACGGACAAAATGGATTTAATTTCACATATATCACGTAAAACACTGTTTTAATGAATCCTTGAAACAATTGGACCAAAATTCAAAAAAAAAACTGGATCAATTTGACAAAATGGTGGCTGATATGCTAATGTCATCATCATTTCGCACGAAATAGTCAGCATCTATTTTGCACGAAATCAATTCTGTGAACCCTATTTCGTACGAAATCAAGTGGTTTCGCACGAAATCAGCATATTGTTTCTCGATTCGCACGGAATCAGCATATTATTTCTCATTTCGCACAAAATCAACTTTGAGAAGTTCATTTCGTATGAAATCAAGCTGGGTAGAGGGCATTTCGTACGGAATAGCCTTTGAGATCCTCATTTCGTACGAAATCAGACTTTATTTCGCATGAAATCAACACGGAACTTCATTTCGTATGAAAACAACATTCATTTCGTACCAAAGTTGTTATTTCGTACCAAAGTGTATTTCATGTGAAGACGATTTCGTGTGAAAACTCATTTCGCGTGAAATCCATTTCGTTTGAAGTCATTCCGTGTGAAGATTGTCTATTTCGCTTGAGATTCATTCCGCGTGAACTCATTTCGTTTGAGATTGTTGTTAAAATCCAAAAATTTTTCTAAGTGTTTTTTGACTGTTACAGGTACTTGAAGATGGATGATTTTATGAATCCGTTCAGTGATACTTTTGCTTTCACAGGAAGCACAGGAGATGATACATCAAGTAACACAAATGAAAATGCTCCAAGTCAGAGTGTAAAGAAAGCCCTTTCAGACGCTTTGAGTGTAGAGAGTGCTTACGGCACATACAACAAACCGCCCAAACTGATGGCAATTGAAGAATACAATAGTTGGGCTAAAAGGTTTGAAGAATGGCTAAAAGCTTTTGCATATCCAACTTAGAAGAGCATGAAGAATGGTTTCAATATGGGAAGAGCGGATTATGAAAATATAGCAGATAATGAAGTAGAAAGTTTTGTTGCTGAAAAAAAGTGCATTGCTTTACTTCACCAGTCCGTGAGAGATGACATAATATCGTTGATTGAATAGACAAATTCAAAAGATCTATGGGAGAAACTGAGAGTGAAATGTGTGGGTAGTGTCGAGATAGTTAAAAATAAAACAAAAATTGTTAAGAAAAGAATTCGATTTGTTTGGATGTTTGAAAAATGAATCTGTGTCAAAAATGATCGAAAGATTCGGGCATTTGAAGATGGAACTTGCAAGACACGGAATCATATATACTCAAGAAGAATTGGTTGACAAATTGTTTGACTCGCTGCCGGATGAGAAAGACTGGCAGTACTTTGCTTTGATGCTGAAGAACACAATAAAGTCGGAGGATCTGACGGTTGATCTGTTAATCGAAAGATTGGAAAGTCATGAGTTGGAGATCAAGAAATCAAACAAAGTCAATCATTCCTCATATCAGCAGAATGTTGAGCTGTATTACCGAGGAAGTATGATCCCGAAGACTGTGTCCCCTAAGACAGCTTTCTCAGCAGAAAGTTCTAACACGTCAAATCAAGAAAGTTCAAACAGTGGTTACCATGGAGGTTCTTCGTCAACTATTCCAAGTCAATCTGTTCCAAAGAATCTGTTTCAATGTAATATTGCTGTGGATCTCAAGAATCATACGAGAGCCTTGTTGCGGGCAAGATTAGAAACACTAACCTCACCAATGAGGACTATGATCAGATCGACCCAGAAGAGATGGAGTTGATCGATATCAGATGGTGTATGGCTAATGCAGTCAGGAGAGCACAAAGGTTCATGGAGATTACAGGCAGACATTATATTGGTGGACCTTCCACAAAACTTGGTTTTGATAAATCAAAGGTCACGTGTTTAAAATATAAACAAAAGGGACATTTTAAACGTGAATGTCAAAACGCATCTGCGGATGATACTGCAAATCCATTCAGAGAGGATTATTACAAAAGAGCAATCTATCATCAAAAAAATCTGAACCGCCCAGAATGAAGCAGCTAGAAGATACCCCCAAAGAAAAGTCAAGAGCACTTGCTGTTATTCATGATGATGAGGGTTTCGATTGGAGTGAATTGCTACCAGAAGAAGACACAGTGGGCTATGTGTTTATGACAAAGATTTTTCCTTTCAAAGATACCAGAACAGAAGAAGTGAAATACATCAACAGAAAGATGGTAGCTCAAAACATGAAGAGTAAAATTTATCATACATGGAAAGAAGCAAAAAGGGCGAATAGATGGGATGCTGATAGAGAATGTTATCTATATCCCAAAGGAAACATAGCTGTTGATCCAGATTATGTTAGTGTTGAAGCTCTCACCGAGCAAATTGCTGAAGAAGAAGAAGAAGCCAGACAGAGAATGTAGTGGGGAGGAGGAAAAGAAAAAGAAAAAGAAAAAGAGAAGGAGCCGCAGCCGCAGCCAAAGAAAGTTGATGACGGGATTATTGACACGTCACAAGAATTCACAGCTGAAATTTTGAAGAAAATGGCTGATAAAGTGCTTGCAGCGAAAGAGCTAGAGGTAGTTTCTGGTTCTGGAACTGAGTCTAAAAGCAAGGTCAGCCCGAAAGATGCAACCAATGAGTCAGGTAAGAAAGCAAAGATTGAGAGTGACTGCAAAAATTGCATGAAAGACTACAAAGTTTGTAGTACACTTGCTTACCTCAGCGGTAAAAAGACCGAAGAACTGACAGGAAGAGCCAGAGATGTTGAAGATCAGATCTTAAACCGTGACAAAATGTTAAAAGCTTCAAATGAACGATTAAAAGAATTAACTGAGAAAATCAGAAATGATAAAATTGATGTAGAAAGAATTAGGAAAGAAACGAAAAGTTAATTCATGAAAATCGTCAACTCTAAGAAAATTTTGAGAAGCTAAAACGAACGGTAAAAGATTCTGATGAAAGAAATGGTAAAACAAACAAAGAAAATGTGCAACTGTCAGGAGTTCTTAGGGTTAAAGAAGAGCAAATCAACCAACAGTTGGATGAGATTGCTAAGTTGAAGCTTCAGTTTGAAGAAGCTAAGATTGAAAATGAATGCATCAATAAACTGAACAGTTACAACTCCGCAAGTTTTGTTCTTCAACATATCATTCCTAAACCAATTGGGAAGAACAAAGCAGGCGAAGATGTATACTCGGATGGAACTGGGGTTGGGTTTCATCAGGTTCCACCATCGGTATTAAATAATTTTTCAAAGAAAAAATCTGGGTTGATTAATGATGAAGAAGTAAATGAAGTTAAACTCCCAGAATCAATTGATGTCACATTCAATTCATCATCTGATGAAGATAGTGTCCAGTCCGAAATCGTTAAAAGTATGGCTGGGAATGTTTTGAAATCTGAAAGTGACACTACTGAGGATGATGAATGTTTTTTGGACAAATACATTCCGAAATCAAAACCCAAAAACAACTTAAGTGAACAACCTAATCTTGTGATGTACAAGATGATGGGATTTGATAAGTTGTATTCGGATCGTGAATTTCCTTTAGAGAATGTGAATGTTGGGAAATTGAAAAATGTGTTCAAGTTAATTGAGATTGATGTGTCGGAAATCGAAGGTTTGAAACATTCTGAAAGACAATTAAACTTTGAAAAAGATAAATCTTACTATAAAAAACCTGTAGTACCACGTTTTTATAACAACAACCAAAACAGATGGTCGGGTGGATATCAGGGTAGTAAGAATTATCAAAGAAGAAATGTTCAAAACAAAAGGTTTGTTGAGAAAAAAATTTTTGTGAAAAGTTCAAGTTCAAGCTCACTTTCCGAGCAAGAGTCTGAATTTTTTTCAAAATCAAATCAAGAATTCTTTGAGAAGAAGGCTTCACAGCCTCAGACCGAAGGCACAAGTTGGGTAGTTGACACTCGAACATGCTTCAAATGCAATCAAGTTGGACACATTGCACGAAAGTGCACCAACTTAAAGCCTAAGTCTGAAGTTGTTGAGAGTCAGAAAAAGAAAGTGGATGCAAAAGGTAAAGCTCCAATGGTTGTTGAGAAGAAAGTTTTGAAAAATGAAAACATCAAAATCAAAACTGAACCTATAAAGAATGTGGTAACTAAAAATGACAAGTTTTACAAGCGGGTTGCGTCATCTCAACAAACATGGAAGCCAAAAGTTGTTGAAAAGAAAATAAGTTCTCCAAAACCAAAGGTTTCAGAGTCGGAAAAACAATCATCTTATACTACACCGGTAAAGATGAATGTTCCTTTGGATTTCTATGAGAAACTTGAAAAACAAATGCTCAATTCTAAAAAGAAGGATGTTCCAAAGAAAGACCAACCATCTGTTTAACCTCAGAAAGATGAGTTTTTCTTATACAAAGTGGTTGAGGTTGGATCTGAAGAGAGCTTAAAGATGAATAACAAGAATTTTCCACCATTGTTCACCAAAAGAAGTATTCTCAATGTCCAGCTACCTGAGTCAAAAGAGGCTTGGGTGGCATCAAAATCTAACTAAGTGTCTGTGACATGTGTAGGAGCTTCCAAGATCCGTTTCACGTTGGATTATGGATAGTGGAGCTTCTCGGCACATGACGGGGAAGAAAACCCTATTGTATGATGTTAGAGGCTTTAATGGAGGATATGTGGGTTTCGAAGGAAATCAAGGTGGTCGAATAGTTGGAGAAGGAACTCTATCTAATGGAATTGTTACGTTTGAAAGAGTGAACTACATCGCCGAACTTGAGAATAATCTTCTTAGCATTTCTCAGATCTGTGATCGCATGTATACAACACACTTCACAGACAAAGAATGTTTGATCTTGAAACCAGGATTTGTTGTTCCCGAGGAGTGGGTTATCAAGAGAGCACCAAGAGTCAATGATCTGTACGTGTTGGACATGAGCGTAGCTACTACTACCACGGGTCAGGCTCATTGCTTCATGTCAAGAGCAACGGAAAAAGAATCGAAATTGTGGCATCGAAAGATGGGCCACATTCATCTGCGAAAAATGAATCACCAGGTGCACAATGATTTAGTAACTAGTGTTCATTTGAAAAGTTTCCATCTGGAAGGGGAGTGCATTAGCTGCATCAAAGACAAGCAAAAGAAGAAATCATACCCTCAAAAGAAAGTCAACTCAGTTTCAAGACCATTAGAGAGACTTCATATGGATCTTTTTGGTCCAGTGAACGTCAAAAGTATAACCGGTGATCTCTACTGTCTTGTAGTAACTGACGATTTCTCCAGATTTTCGTGGGTATCATTTATGAAAACAAAGGATGAAACGTTTGAAAGTTTGATGGCGTTGTTCAGAAAAATTGAGAACTTGTACCAGACACGAATCAAAAGAGTCAGAAGTGACAACGGTACAGAGTTTAAGAACAACAGAATGGAAGAGTATTGTGATGGAAGTGGTATATTGCAAGAATTTAGTGCTCCTTACACTCCAGAGTAAAATGGAGTAGCTGAACGAAAGAACAGGACGCTAATCGAAATGGCCAGGAGGATGCTTGCTGATTCAAAATTACTTGTCAGTTTTTGGGAAGAAGCAGTGTCAGCCGCTTGCTATACTCTCAACCGGGTTCTCACTGTAAAGAAATTCAACAAGACGTGTTTCGAGCTAATAAACAATCGCAAACCAAATCTGAAGTTTCTGAAACCGTTTGGGCCTCCCTGCACTGTTCTAGAACCTTTTGGAAAATTTGGTCCAAAGAGCATCGAAGGAATATTCGTGGGTTACTCAAGTCCACAAAAACGATTCTTTGTTCCAAGCTTGAAGCGTATTATTGAAGTTCATAATGTTGAATGCCAAGGCTATACAATGCCACCTCAGAACCCAGGCGACTCATGGCGTTTCAACTACGATACTCTGTGGGATTCGTTTAACATGGAAGAAGAACCAGAGTTCTTTGACGAGTTGGATATTCTAAGAGAGTATGAGTCATCACAAGAAAGGTTCCCAGCTGAGTCTTCTAGGCGTAAATGGCAAACTCCAAATGATCATGAAGCCGGTCCAAGCAATGCTGGAGAACATGATGATATTCAGCAATCTTCAGAACAAGAACATGCTCCTGATAATCAAACGGAAGTCAATTATAATCTAGAATCTGATAATAGGCCAATATTCGATCATGGTGATTCAGATTATGAGGGGGAGCAAATCCATATTTCAAGTCAAACAATTCCAGTCAGCGAACAAGATGCAAATCAAAATGTCACAAATTTGGAAGGCGAAGTAGATGTTCCAGGAGTTGATTATTGGAGAATTACAATCAGGCGTTCGCACTAGACGACAAATTGACCAAGGCCTTACTTGTTTTTGTTGGGATTGAACCCTGCCAAAGGAACATATAATTAAAGCCAAAACTGGACCAGGTCAGTGGATCCAGAATAAGCAAATGTTATGTATGCAAGTCTCTCCCCTTGAAAGTGGTTTCAACATCTGCTGACCTCCTATCTGCTGATCATGCAAATTGCTAACCTACAACTACTGATATAGTCAAAGACTGATGAAGAACTAAAGCCCTGCTGCCCAATCTACTGCTTGAATCAAGCACTGCTGATCATGACAAGTACTGCTGGGTTCACAACAGTGGAAGGATGCAACAGCAGTTTTGTTTACTTTATGTAATGCAATGTAATATCAGTAGTTAGCATAGCAGAGGTTGTATAGATTAGAGGTTAGAGTTTGTTAGGAGGTTAGATGTCACTTTCATGGTGACGTCAGCCTAGATGCTTCATTGGTTTGTTCGTGCCTATAAATAGAACAGTGCTCTGTGCTATTCTATTAGCTCTTCACCATCATCTTCCTACACGAACAAATTCTGTGAGCTCAGGCTGAGGGGGAGTTTGTTGCATACTTGCAAATTGTAATCGTAGTTGAAAATAAATTCAATCATTCGATTCAATGTTAAACTTGTATGTTAAAAGCATTTCTCCTATTTGATTATGAAAAGTTTGTTCCATTTTAATTCTGCTGCACAACTCATTCATCTTCATCTTATTTCTAACGTAAAACACAATCAAAACCAAACTCAGATCCTAACAATTGGTATCAGAGCTTGGAGAGTCAAATTTGGTTTAACAATCATTTTGACATAAATAGTTCAGCTCGCAATCGTTGATACTGATAGTTTGTTCGTTTCGTTGAAAAACAGTGCAAGGTTTAATCACCATTAAAGTTGATTAATCAGTGTCTGTAAAACAACCAGGATGACGTCATAATCACAAGATGATAAAAATAACATTGGCTCTCTTTTCAAACCACCCATGCTTAAAAGTAATGAATACAACATCTGGGAGAGAAGGATGGGACACATCCTTGCTCAACAGAATACTGAATGTTAGAGGTCTGTTGTTTTTGGTCCCCATGTTCCTATGGTGCCAAGTGCTGAGGATGCAAAGAAGTTCGTACCTAAACCAACTGAAAACTATACTGAAACTGATTTTCAAAAGTTCGAACTCAATGCCAAAGCATTTAGCATCATAGCTTCTGCATTACCCAATGAAATCTATGCTAGGCTATTACACTGTAACAGTTCCAAAGAATTATGGGATGCATTGAAGGAACAATTTGGGGGAACGGAAGAAGTTATTGAAAACAACAGGGAAATTCTGAATCAGCAGTATGAAACATTTTGTCACATCAAGGGTGAATCATTAACCCAACAATTTGAACGTTTCAGCTATCTCATTAGTGAACTAAGGCTTGTTAAAGTTACATTTCCGAATGCAACTCAAAATAGCAGGTTTCTTAGATCACTACCTGAAAAATGGGAAACAATTGCTTTTGTCACTAGAAATTCAGCTGAGTTCAAAGATCTGACCCTGACCCAACTCCATGGTAGACTCCTGACCTATGAAAGGGAGTTAAACCAGAAAAGGAAGTTGCAAGAGTCTGGTAAAGTTGCTGATGACTATACATTTGGCAGCACAGATCTTTTTGGTCAAGAAGAATCTGGTAGCAGCTGTAAGGATCAGAGTTTTGATCATTTTATTGACATAATGGCAGGCTTTAACAACCCTAATCCTCACTCTGCAAATTATGCTTTCACTGCAAATTGTGAAAACCAGATGTCAGATAACTTGTGCTTTGAACTCAATGATTTGCAACACTTTGATCCCACTGACATAGAAGAAATGGACATTTTGCATCAATTGGCTTTGCTTAGTGTTAGAACAAGCAAATTCTACAAAAGAACAGGGAGAAAATTCCCAGGACTTCATGGGAATTTGAGGGTGGGGTTGGATAAATCAAAACTGAAATGTTACAAGTGCAATAGGCTAGGTCATTTTGCTAGGGAATGTAGGAGTTAAACCACTGGTCCAATAATAACTCATCCCAGCTCAAACCCTAGACGACAACATCAAAGCACTGTGCAATATACCCAATATACTCCTGCAGTACATGTTAACACTGCTCACTATGCTGCAACCCCTGTGCCTGTGCATTATGTTCAAACCACTGTTCCACAAATTCAGTATGTTCAAGCCCCTGTCCCTCAGGCACAAGTGTAACCAGCTGCACCTCAACAAGTTGCTCCAACAGTTGTACAACCAGATCAACAAAGTTTCTTTACCCAAGGCTTTGTTGACTGGAGCAGCATGCTTGATGAGCTTGGTGATGAAAATTTTGCACTCTATGCTTCTAATGATAATTTTAATGATGAATTATGTTTGATGGCATTAGAGTCAATACCAAAAGGGGTTGAAACTGAAGGTGAACAGCTAAGTGTTGAAACAGTGGATGAAGTTGCTAAAGCAGTAGTTACTGCAGTTGCTGGTGAACTACTGCTGGGAGAAAATTCAGAAACCCTGATTGAACCCTTGTCTGACCCCTAGTCCAAAGAAGACAAAGAGAAAGAGGAAAAGAAGAAAGCTGGTGAGTGTTGGTGCATACATCTGTCGACTTCGTCTTGTATCGAGTCGTAGATTACATTGTATAGATCAGGGCACGTTTTATGAGAAAATAGGAAAGTTTAGAATGTTAGAAGCTGATTTCGCTCCTAGATGCACATGAAAGTGATTCCGCCCGAAATCACATATATGTGATTTCGCCCGAAATCACATAGTCTTAATTCCGCTCCTTATGTGTTTTTTGTTATTATGAGCAAAATCAGGAGTACTATATATAGTCTCTAGGAGCGAAATCATGGAACAATCCCTTGTATTCCATGCCGAAGTGCTGCCGGTGTGAGGTTTGAATGTAATCAACGTCAGATCAATACAATCTGTGATTAAAGTGAAGATTAAGCTGTTTCTAGCTTTGTTTCTTGTTTTCCGCACTTGAAACAGAGTAATACCCCTCTAAACGACTCATTTGGGTCAGACGCACGATCCTGCAATTGGTATCAGAGCCAGTTGGAGGAGTTCTGCAGTTTACAGCCATTTTTCATCGAAATTTCTAACTTCTACACCTTCTTTCATCATTTCAGGAAGTTTTAACGGTCAAAATCGAACCAAATTTTCACAGACTGCTTAAAATTGGACATAGACAAACCCTTGAAAGTTGCACATCTAAATTCGGACTAAAAATCGACCAAAATGACCTCCGAGCTGATTCCGCTCGAACAGACTAAGTTTGATTTCGCTCCAAATGCATTCTGACTTCGCTCAGGATTAGTGGTTGATTTCGCTCCAAACTACCAAATTTGGGATTCCGCTCCAAAGTTCCAAGTGATTTCGCTCCAGATTGCCAAAATTCAGATTTCGCTCCAAGATTCATTCTGATTTCGCTCCAGGCTGACACACATCTGATTTCGCTCCAGTATTCATTGAGATTTCGCTCCAAACTTCACTAGGGTGATTTCGCTCAAGACTGTAATTTGGGATTTCACTCGAAGTTATTAATAGTTAATTCCGCTCGAAAGCTACTGTTTTGAAAAATGCGATACGTAATCATGAGTGAAGAGTTCTACAACGCGTTCGCTTCATCCCCGACTACTCCAGCCTCCATTGCTCAGACTATGAACTTGGAAAACGAGACCGGAACATTACAAAAGCCCCCGAAACTGATGAGTATCGAAGAATACTACGGGTGGAAAGATATATTTGAAAACTGGGTTCACGCAAATCATCTTAGGTCTTGGGAGTGTATTCTGAAGAAATATGTGTTACCACGAACGGATTTGCAGGTTATCAAAGAGCTATCGGAGTTCAATGACAAAGAGCGTGATATGTACAAAGCTGAGAAGATGATGATCAGTCTGCTTCAACAAGCCATCAAAGAAGACATCTTCATACTACTTCAGCACGACAAAACCTCAAAATCAATTTGGGATGCTCTTCGTGTAAAATTTGAGGGTAGTGGGAATATGAATAAAAGCAAGAAGGCATTGCTCAAGAAAGAGTTTGATTTGTTTAGCAGTCTACCGGGTGAAGACACAAAGAAGCTGATTGAACGATACTGCCACTTGGTGTGATCCATGTCAATACTGAGTATTACAAAAGATCGTGAAGAGTGGGTAGACAAATTAGCAGATGCACTACCGCAAAAAGAATGGGGTACATATTTGATGATCTTGAAGAATACGGGTGTTTATGATGGGTTAACGATTTCTTAGTTTATCGAGAAGATTGAAAGTCAGGATCTGGAACAGCAGAAGATCGCGAGGATGAACAGTCCAAGTGGTCAACAGGATGTAAAGATGTATTACAAAGGTAGTGTTCCGGAAGCTGAAAGAAGCCCTAAAATCCAAACTGCGTTTAGTGCTGGGGATTCAACAGAAAAGGTTGATCAGGTTTCAAACAAAAGCTGAAGTGGTTTCTCTTCATTTCTAAGTGTTAATCCAAAGGAGTCAAGTACAAGTTTCCATTCTCAAAGCACAAAGACAGGAAATGGTTATGTGATCCAGTGTAACATCGCATTAAATCTTCCAGAGGGTCAAAGTTTTTCAGAAGAGGTTGCGAAAGATCACATGGCTCTACTTGGTTCAGTGTTGCTATCTTATGAAGGGTTAGTGGCTGGGCGGATCGGGAATCCTATGCTCACAAAGGAGGATTACAATCAGATAGATGCCGAAGATATGGAACTAATGGATATCAAATGGTTTCTAGCTAGTGTTCTTAGACGAGCTGAAAAATTCAAGCTTATTACTGGGAGAAATGACTTTCTTGATGCACATGTTTCTACTTTAGGTTTTGACAAATCTAAAGTTACGGGTTTTCGTTGCAGGGAGAAAGGTCATTTCAAGAGGGAGTGCAAGAACAGGGAAGCTAGTGGAGCTCAGAACCCATTTGGAAAAGACGATTACTATCGGAAAGCCATTTATCAGCAAGTTGGTCAGCAACAATTGCAAGAACCGCAGGTGGCTCATGGTAGAAGAATTGAGGATTCAAAAAGAGCATGTTTGGTGGATTTTAACTGGAACAATTATATATCTCCTGAAAGCAAGGCATGCTTAGTCGATCAAGATGATGAAAGGCTACCTGAAGTCTTTAGCTGGGATATGTTTATTGATGAAAAGGGAGATTTTAAAGCATTCATTGCAAAGATTGTGAAAGAACCTGATGTGTTTACTGCATGGATGATATCTATTGGTGAAACTGTATAGTCTGTTGTTTCTGATGAAAGCTCACAGAGTGTAGATGAAATTTCACAAAGTGATGCTAGTTCAGAAAAAGAAGTTATATTTGATAAAACACCATCTGATACTGGTTCATCGGACGATAGTTCTGAAAAATCTGTAGAGTTTGATCAGTCACCAACTGACGATAACAGTGATGATGAGGAAGAGAAACATATTAACATTGCAAAATCTCATCTTTCTCCTGAAAGTTTTCATTTCTATTTTGCAGATCGCTTGGAGAAACTAAAGGAGAAACGAGTTGCAAAAGAACAACAAGAAGTAAAGACTGAAAGTGTTGTTCAAAATGAAGAAGTTAAGGTTGATGTTGAGAAGGTGACTGAAACAGAGAAAGTGATTGAAGTGGTGAAAACAATCGAAGTTGAAAAGATTGTTGAAGTTATTAAGCCTTGCATGAAGTGTTTAGAACCGTGCAAGGAATGTGCAGCAAAAGATGAGAAGTTGGCAGAGTTTGAAAAGAAGAAGGAGCAGTTGTTTTTCAATCTTAACTATGTGAAAGAATCTTACGATGTTTTAAATCGAACAGTGACTGGTCTTCAAAAGACAAACTCCGAGAGAGAGGATGCTTTGACAATGATGAATGTTGTGATGATGTCGAAGCAGAAAGCTATAAACTTCTGCATCGAAGAAAGCGCAAAGTGGAAGCAAGAGTTGGAAATGGAGAAAATTGAGAATGAGAGAATCAGACGCTTGTTACAAAGTTATTCTAGTTCTGATTATCTTACTGATCGAATTTATCCAACTGTTGCAGATATGGAAGCTTTTCAAGATGACAAACAAAAGAAGAAAGATAATGGTAAGAAACCGACTGTTAGCTATAACAAGTGTTCGCCTCCAATCTGGGAAGGGTATTCTCCTAGGAAACCAAATGAGGAGCAACTTGGAAAAGCAGTCAATATAAAGCTAAAAACCGACACAACTGATGAATTACCAGAAAACATTGACGTCACGTTTACCTTGTCTGACACTGATCATGAGTCTGAGTTAATCAAAAAGGTGGTCGATTAGGTGTTGGATACTGATGAGGAGTCTGAGTCAAAATCTGAGTCTGGAGGTTCAAGTTCGTCAGTCAACAGTCAAAAGTCGTCGGTCAAAAAGGCTTATAGTAAAGAGTTTTTATTATCCAAATCAAATTTGAATGATGAAACATTCGAAGTAGTTTATACTTTGAATGATTCTGACAAATTATATTATAACAAAGAGTTTCCAATAAGAAGTGTTCGTTTTGACATGATCAAAAAGGTTTTCAAAATGACAGAAATTAATATTTCTGAAATAAAAGATTTGAAAAATCTTGAAAAACCTAAAAAATACACTTCAAGAGTTCAACAACGTTTAAACAAGAAAAAGGGTTACAATTCTGGTCCTGGTTTTCAAAAGAAACCAAACCATAATTGTAGTTACAAAAAGAAAGGTTTAGGTTTTATTCCACCGAAAAATTCTAAAAATGATAAAATTTCTAAAACAAAAACAAAATTTGTTTCAGGTGGAGGTGCTGAAGATGAACAGAAGAAACCGTTCTGGAAACAATCGAACTGTGACACCCCAGGAAAACCAGTGAACAATACGGCTTACCTAGCTTCCTCAGTGAGTGCGTACCAAATTTCGGGACGAAATTTCTTTCAAGTTGGGGATAATGTGACAACTCGAATTTCCAAGATTTCTATTTTCGCATTTATTGCACGTTCATTTATTGTTTAGTTGTTTATTTGCAAAAATAATTGGCTATGGAACTGTAACGTTTTAATGCAATGAATTATATTGTGTGATTGTGCATGATTATTTGTTAAATATTGAAAGACTTGATAAATATGTGAACTTGGTGGTGAAACTGTGAAATTAATGTGAGATGGTGTGCTTGTGTAAGATATAGTAATTCAGGGTGTGCAGAGTAATTAGTAAAAATTAAACTATACTTATCCTTAATCCCTTGTTCACTAATCATTTTCACAAAACCAAAGCACGTACCGTATTCTCTAATCCCCTAGCAATCATCACCATCATCATTGGCACAACTTTGATTCCAGATTTTCTCTAGGATCATTCAAGGTAATCGTTTATTAATCATCGTAATACTTGTAAACCCTAATTGATTGTTTGATTTATCAATTCTTGATTCTTGATTTTGTGTTCATGAAAACCCTAACTTTCATATGATACTTCTGTGGTTTTTGTTTGAGTTCTGATGATTTAGAAATGATGTTGATTAGTGTATGATCAATTGTCGGATGTTAAGACACAAGACATGCTAGAATGATTGAATTGATAATTGAATTGCTGCTAGACAGAATGCAAATATGTAATTAGGGTTTCGCGATCGCATGAGAACATAAAACGTAACTGATATAATCTCTATGAAGTGAACATTCGTATGTTTGATTTCCTGTCTGAGTTTTAAGTGTTGATGTATGTCCGACTTTTAAAACAAGTTAAGGGATCCGAGTTCTTGTCTAACGTTCTGTCTGAATTTCATAAGGAATCAAGGGTTATCCGACTTTTAACCCTAGTAAAGGGGGTCCGAGGTTTGTGTGTTGTGGTCCGAGGTTCGGGCTTCAAGCCCTTAGTCCGACTTTTAGAGATGGTGTGTTGTCCGACCTTTATTAAATCACTTTGTCCGAGTTTTGTTCAACACAAGTGGGGGTCAACTTTGTTAAGAATCATGAGGGTCCGACCTTTAGTTCATGGGGGATGAGTCCGAGTTTTTGAGCCCCTCTCCCCTTGTCCGACTTTGTGATAGAAACCCCGCTTATGTCCGAGTTTTGATCCCCATACCCCCTAGTCCGAATTTCATGTGTGGAAGTTATGTTGTCCAAGTTTTGAAACCCCCATGTGCTATCCGACTTTTAAACAGGGGAAACCCCCCCACACACTTGTCTGAATTTTGGAATGGCAAGGCCCTGTCTGATGTGGTGTGATGTTCAATTTGAAACAATGAACTGCATGATAGATAATGATTAATCTGTTAAGCTGTGTATGACACTTTGTTAAATCCCTGACTTCGTTAAACTTGTGAAGTTTGATAACGCTGCTAAATGTACTGAGTATCTTAATGGTGACAATTAGATTAACATCCATGTTAGACTGAAATGTGAAAGCAAAGGCGTGACGCATGAATTATGTGAATACGATGAACTGATTACATGATGTAGGATTCTATATGTGTATAATCGTATGATACTGAATGCAACTGTATGATTCTACATGCGTGAACATTCTATGTGATATCGTCATGTACACAATAAACACACAAGACACAGCTGCTTGAATGTCAATGATTTGCAAACCCTAATTTGATGCAAACACTTACATCGTATCATGTGCAACATATCCTAGGTCGTGTGTAACGGACTTAGACATTTGATAAACCCTAGAGCATAGCATACCGAGCAAACCAAGGTGAGTTCACACTCTTACTAAGGCATGGGATTCCTAGGGCTTGGGAATGGGATTGAAGGGATAAGGTTGAATAGATTCGTACTGACACTAATACTAGACTACCATACCACTGTACTCGGTTGTGCAGGACACATACTTATGCTACTCACTGTCCTCGGTTGTGCAGGACACATACTTATGCTACTCATTGTCATCGGTTGTGCAGGACACATACTTATGCTACTCACTGTCCTCGGTTGTGCAGGACACATACTTACAATATACGTATACTTATACTTACTACTATCCTCGGTTGTGAAGGATACTTACGTAATACCTACGTAAAACTTGTACGTACTACTGTTCTCGGTTGTGAAGAACACTTATGGATACGAATAGTCTAGTGGATATACAACATGGGAAGCCCCCACCAATAGAACGTACTATCAGCCCAGTAGAGCCACATGTTACAAATGAACTTACTGTTACGCATTTACTTTCTGTGAACTCGCTCAACTAGTTGTTGATCCTTTGTTACATGCCTTGCAGGTCGTTAGATACATGGAGCTTGCACAGGGAGGAGCTGGTCGTTGTGGGCTTGGATCGTGATTGTCTTGTTAGACACTTATGACGTTTGACACTTTATTATGATGGGTTTTATTTATATGCTTCCGCTAAACAGTGATAACTTACTTATGTTTTGGAACGCCTTTCATATGGATTTGGTTTGGTTTAATGGCAATTACTTTTACTATACGTATTGTTCTATAGGATTGGTGGCTTGATCCCGGTCAGTCACGCTCCCAAGCGGTGATACTCCGCAGGTGGATTTTGGGGGTGTGACAGATTGGTATCAGAGCCATTGGTTATAGAGAACTTGTTTTTAATATGGGAAAAAAAAATGTTTTATTAAAACCAGACTATAACCAGAACAGTGCTCTCAACGATCCACAACGACGCTTCGCTCCACGTGCAAGACTCAACATCCTAGGTAATAAGGATTATATTTGTTGCCTACATGCTAGAATTGCATAGAACTTTGCTCGTAGTATGCTTAGATTACATGGCTCACTACTTGTTATTGCTTGAGAACATCTATGCGCTTACACTCTTCTGTCATCGCACTATTCGCGAACCTCTCTCACTTATGTTACATTTGCTATGAAGATCATGGCCGGGCATATCAACTTGACTCAAGCCCAGTTGACGGCTCTCATTAACGAACGAATTGCTGCGGCACTTGCAGCCATACAAGCAGGAGGTCAACACGCTCAGCCACCTGTTTACACCTTCAAAAATCTCAAGGATTGCCAACTTAGTACCTTCAGTGGAACTGAGGGAGTTGAAGGTCTCCTCCACTGGTTCGAGAGGCTTGAAACTGACTTTGAGGTGCATGATTGCTCTGAGTCTCGTAGAGTAAAGTTTGCTTCTAGAACACTCGAAGGTGTTGCATTAACCTGGTGAGAAGCACAGGTTCAGATGTTAGGGCTGGCAGCTGCTAATGCCACCCCCTGGAACGAGTTCAAGGACCTGATTAAGGAAGAGTTTTGTAGTCGTGAAGACATCCACAAACTAGAGGTAGAGTTCCTCAACCTACAGATGGTGGGGTCTGAAATTGAAGTTTATACGAAGAGATCGAATGAATTAGCCACATTTTGTCCTACCATGGTAGACCCTCCCACCAAACGTATCGAGCTGTATCTCAAGGGTCTGGTGCCCGAAATTCAGAGTCATGTGACTGCAGCTAACCTTAGCACTATCCAGCAGGTCACTCGACTTGCTCAACGTCTCACAGACCAGGCTGTAGAACAAAACAAGCTACCGAAACGTGTTAAAGCTGATACTACATGTGGTTCTAGTGATAACAAACGCAAGTGGGATGAAAGCCTGAGCAAGGAATTAATTTTGGTCCAGCCTCTGGCGCAGCAGCAAGAGATAGATGACTACCAGAGCCCCAGACATCAGTTTTCTAGTAGTCATGGGCAGAAAAGATATCGAGGAATTCACCCTTGGTGCAACAATTGTAACAGACACCACGGTGGCCAGTGCAACAAGGGTCGTTGCCAGAGGTGTCTCAAGATTGGTCATGAAGCTAAGGATTGTCGAAGCTCAAGTCTTGTAACTCAAGAATAGCTACGGCCGCCTAAATCTTCACAGAATCAGCAGCAACAACAAAGTTTTAAAGGATGTTTTCAGTGTGATGCTAAAGATCACTACAAGAGACATTGTCCGCATATAAACCAGGACCAGACTCAGAACCATGACCATGGAAACAGGGATGACGATGGGGATAGCTTTGGGGGAAACAATGGGAACAATGACGCCGAGGCCGCATGTACGTGATTAATCAGGGTGACGCAAGGAACGATCCAAACGTAATAATGGGTAAGTTTCTTCTCGACGACTTTTATGTTACTGTCTTGTTTGTTTAGGGTGTGGATACCAGTTATATGTTCTTGAAGATAGTCAAATGTTACAACGTACACCAACTTCCTTAAACACCAAACCTGTCGTAGTGTTAGCTTACGATACAAGTCTAGAGGCCATTCATAGTTCTGGATTGTAATCTTATCCTCGCTGGTCAGACGTTCCTATCGACTTCATTCCTACAGTTCTGGACAGCACCTATAGCTCGCGCACCGTATCGCTTCGCTCCATCCGAATTAGAAGAACTATCAACGCAACTACAAGAACTCTTGGATAAAGACTTCGTTCGTCCAAGATCTTCGCCTTGGGGAGCTCCAGTTTTGTTTGTGGAAAAGAAGGATGGCACTTTCAGAATGTGTATAGACTACCGCGAACTGAACAAGGTCACAGTGAAGAACCGCTATCCTCTTCCTCGTATGGACGACTTATTCGACCAGTTGCAAGGGTCGAGTTACTACTCCAAGATCGACCTTAGGTCCGGTTACCATCAGCAGAGAGTCCGGGATGAGGACGTCTCCAAGACAGCATTCAGAACTCGCTACGGTCACTACGAGCTTCTAGTCATGCCATTTGGGCTTACGAACGCGCCTACAGTTTTCATGGATCTTATGAACAGGGTGTGCAAACCCTACCTAGACAAGTTCGTCATTGTCTTCATCGACGACATTCTGATCTACTCCAAGTGTCAGGAGGAACACGAGTAGCACTTACGACTTATCTTGGAACTTCTTCGAAAGGGACAACTGTACGCCAAGTTTTCAAAATGCGACTTCTGGCTTCGTGAAGTCCACTTCTTAGGCCATGTGGTGAACAGGGATGGGATTCATGTTGATCCATCCAAGGTAGATCTGATCAGGAACTGGCCTGCACCGCGTACACCAACGGAAATACGCCAATTCTTGGGTTTGGCGGGGTATTACAGACGATTCATTAAAGACTTTTCGAAGATGGCACAGCCGCTTACTATGCTGACACAGAAAGGTGTTACCTACCGTTGTGGAGATTCCCAGGAAACCGCTTTTCAGTACTTAAAGGATAGGCTTTGCAGCGCACCTATTCTCTCATTGCCAGAAGGCACGGATGATTTTGTGGTCTATTGTGACGCATCGATACAGGGGCTTGGTTGTGTATTGATGCAGCGTGATAAAGTTATTGCCTACGCTTCGCGGCAACTCAGGGTTCATGAACGGAACTACACGACGCACGATTTAGAGCTTGGAGCTATTGTTTTCGCGCTCAAGATATGGCGACACTACCTGTACGGTACCAAGTACACTATTTACACCGATCACAGGAGTCTCGAGCATATCTTCAAGCAGAAGGAATTGAACATGCGTCAACGGTGATGGGTCGAGTTACTTAATGATTATGAATGCGCCATCAAGTACCATCCAGGCAAAGCCAATGTTGTGGCTGACGCGCTCAGTCGAAAAGACACCTTACCTAGGCGTGTACGAGCCTTGCAGCTTACTATTCAGTCTAGTCTTCCTGCACAGATACGAGATGCTCAGGTGGAAGCATTGAAACCAGAAAACGTAAAGGTTGAAGCCTTATGCGGCTCAAGGCAGTGATTAGAACAAAAGGAAGACGGCGCCTAGTATGTAACAGGACGCATTTGGGTTCCACTGTATGGCGGTTTACGAGAACTTGTGATGGATGAAGCTCATAAGTCTCGCTACTCGGTACATCCGGGTTCAGATAAAAAGGTACCACGACATCAGAACAACGTATTGGTGGCCAAACATGAAAGCTCTCATCGCAACTTACGTCGGCAAGTGTTTGACTTGTGCGAGAGTCAAAGTTGAATACCAGAAACCTTCAGGCCTACTTCAGCAATCCAATATACCGCAATGGAAATGGGAAGAGATTTCAATGGATTTCGTTACAGGCCTACCTAGATCACAGCGCGGGAATGATACTATATGGGTGATCGTTGATCGACTCACAAAGTCTGCTCATTTCTTGGCTATCAAAGAAACAGACAAGTTTTCCACACTAGCAGACCTATACGTAAAGGAAATAGTCTCGAGGCACGGGGTGCCCACATCTATTATTTCGGATCGCGATGCACGATTCACATCAGAACTATGGCAAGCAATGCACAAGGCTTTTGGCTCTCGGTTAGATATGAGCACGGCTTATCACCCTCAGACGGATGGGCAGTCTGAGCGCACGATCCAAACCCTAGAAGACATGCTTCGGGCATGTGTTATTGATTTCGGCAACGGCTGGGAAAAGCATCTCCCGTTAATGGAGTTTTCATACAACAACAGTTATCACACCAGCATACAAGCCGCTCCATTCGAGGCATTGTACGGGCGTAAATGCCGTTCACCTCTCTGTTGGGCAGAGGTGGGGGATAGTCAGATCACGGGTCCAGAACTTCTAGTGGACACCACGGAAAAGATTGCACGGATACGACAACGCATGACGGCAGCACGCGACCGTCAGAAAGCCTACGCGGACAAGCGTAGGAAGCCTTTGGAATTTCGGGTCGGGGACCGGGTTTTACTTAAAGTCTCACCCTGGAAGGGTGTGGTTCGTTTTGGCAAACGGGGCAAACTAAATCCGCGTTATGTCGGACCGTTCGAGATCATTGAGAAAATGGCAAAGTGGCCTACAAGCTAAACCTACCAGCTGAACTCGGTGCAGTTCACAATGTATTTCACGTGTCGAATCTGAAGAAGTGCCTGTCAGATGAGACCCTCATAGTTCCATTTAAGGAACTCACTATCGACGAGCGGTTGCAGTTCGTCGAGGAGCCAGTTGAAATCACGGACCGGGATGTTAAGGTCCTCAAAAGCAAGAGAATCCCTCTTGTTCGAGTTTGTTGGAACTCCCGTCATGGCCCAGAGTACACCTGGGAACGCGAAGACCAGATGATAGAAAAGTACCCCCAGTTATTCGGAACCAATGCAACCACTACTGAGACTGAAGCTACTACTGCGGAATTTCGGGACGAAATTTGTCACACCCCCAAAATCCACACACGGAGTACCACCGCTTGGGAGCGTGACGTGACCAGGATCAAGCCATCAATCATATCAAACATAGTAATCAATAATAATAAAAGTCAATAAAGTAGTTTATCATGACATGATTGACGTTTCCAAAACCAAGCATTGTTTAAGTAGCGGAAGCATTATTGTAAACCCCAGTTAAAATACTGAAATGTCATAAGAGTCTAACAAAGTAATACGATCCTTGTCCACAACGACCGGCTCCTCTTTGTGCAAGCTCCATGTATCTAACGATCTGCAAGGCATGTAACAGAATGATCAACAAACTAGTTGAGCGAGTTCACAGTAAGTAAGTGCGTAACAGTAAGTAAAGGGTGGCTCTACTGGGCCGATAGTAAGTTATATAGGTGGGGGCTTCCCATGTTATGTGACCACTAGACTATTCGTATCAACTACTCGTATCATCCCTGTTCTTCTTCCGAGAACAGTAGCGCGTATGGGGTGTACGTAGGTCTTACATACGTATCCTTCACAACCGAGGATAGGAGACGCGGGGGTGTACGTGGGTTTCACGTACGTATCCTTTGTACCGAGGATAGAAGTAAGTAATGCGTACACGTAGGTTTTACGTGCGTGCCTGACATCCGAGGCAGTAATTGGCATATGACCACGTAGGTGTTATCCTAACCTACGGAACCGTCCTGACATCCGAGGATCATGGTAGGTGATAGTCTAGGAAAAGCATATGTACGTTCTTAGTCAATTGTAACCTTTATCCCATTCCCACTACCCGGGAATCCCATGCCTTAGTAGGAGTGTGAACTCACCTGGGTTTGCTCGGCAGACAGTATAATGCTCAAGTATACAAGTAAGGAATCAACCGCGTCCTATCATGGTTACTATGCAAGTTAGGTTCGTATGTAGCACATTTGTATCACGTATGGTATCAAGTATGATCATGGCAATTCACATAAACGTATCAGCAGTTCATATCAAGTAACGAGTCCAAGTAGTCGGTCCAATTAACATAAGCAGTCCAAATAGCAATTATGTAAACAAGTCCAAAAACATAATAGTCATAAGGTTGGGCCCGTGACAGTGTAGGCCCAAAACAGTGTGCGTGCAAAGGAGGTCTCGAGTCGCAACCAGCGATCTCGAGTCGCAACCGGTGGTTACGAGTCACAGCCGGAGATTACGAGTCGCAACAGGAGGTTGCGAGTCGCAACTGGTGATTTCGGCTCATCATGGTCTGGTTACGAGTCGCAACGGGACTCGCAACCGTTGTCTCGGCTTGTGCTGTTTGTGGTCTCGAGTGGGGTTCCGACTCGCAATCCGAGTCGCAACCAGATGTGTAACAGCCTTCCTGATTTCATGCCATTCAGTTACAACATTTATGCAAATCAATTATCGTTGTCAGTTTCCAAAAATCAATTAACAACTAACAGTTTACCATTCCAGAAATTATCGATCAAACAGGGTTTTCTAAACCTTAATTCGTATGAACAACATGAACAACCCTTAAACAACTCATCAATAATTATACATTCTAACATAGATCTCGGTTACTAATCATATCCGATCAAACAATACATAACAGCCGATACATTCATATATATCCGATTCGTGCACAAGCCAATTACATGATCATTATCTATCATTGATTAGTAATATTATTATTCATAGCATGTTAACAAGAATCCTTCGAGTATTAAGCAATCATCAATAAACAACCAATAACACACAATCAATAACATAATCACTAACCGGATTAAAGAAGGAGAAGAGAGTGATCCGAGTAGGGGTGTTCTTGCCGTCGGGTTCCAAGCGAGCCGAGAGAGAGAGAGAGCAAGTAGGGTGTGTGTGTGTGTTATGAAAATTGTAACAACAATGAGAATCAACCCTTACCAAAGGGTTTAGTGTTTGCGAGTGGGGAGTGGGCCGAGCCCAACTCGGTTACCTAGTGGGGTCCGATTTCAAAGTGTGGCCCAAATGGGCTTGTGTGGCCGGTTTGTGTAGTTTGGGCTCGTGCAACGCATAACATACATACGCACATAACAAATATTCACTTAAAATCATATAATTCAGTTCTCATAAGCACGTAACGTTACATCAAAGCAAGTCTAAAGTTCGAGTTGTCACATTATCCCCAACTAATTGGAAATTTCGTCCCGAAATTTGGTATGCACTCACTGAGGAAGCTAGGTAAGTTATAGCATTCACTGGTTTTCCTGGGGTGTCACATCCTCCCCCCGTTGATCTGGAATTTCGTCCCGAAATTCCGAAGTAGTAGCTTCAGCCTCAGTAGTGGTAGCATTGGTTTCGAATAACTGGGGGTACTTTTCTGTCATTCTGTCTTCGCGTTCCCAGGTGTACTCTGGGCCACGTTTGGAGTTCCAACGAACTCGAACAAGAGGGATTCTCTTGCTTTTGAGGACCTTCACATCCCGGTCCGTGATTTCTACTGGTTCCTCGACGAACTGCAACCGCTCGTCGATAGTGAGTTCCTTAAAAGGAACGATGAGGTTTTCGTCTGATAAGCACTTCTTCAGGTTCGACACATGAAAGACATTGTGAACTGCTCCGAGTTCAGCTGGTAGGTTCAACTTGTAGGCTACCTTGCCAATCTTTTCTAAGATTTCGAATGGTCCGACGTACCGCGGATTCAGTTTGCCCCGTTTGCCAAAACGTACCACACCCTTCCAGGGTGAAACTTTCAATAAAACCCGGTCTCCGACCTCAAATTCCAAAGGCTTTCTACGCTTGTCCGCGTAGGCTTTCTGACGGTCGCGTGCTGCCGCCATGCGTTGCCGTATCTGTGCTATCTTTTCTGTGGCGTCCACTACAATCTCTGGACCCGTAATCTGACTATCCCCCACCTCTGCCCAACAGAGAGGTGACCGGCATTTACGTCCGTATAATGCCTCGAATGGAGCGGCTTGAATGCTGGTATGGTAACTGTTATTGTATGAAAACTCCACCAATGGGAGGTGCTTTTCCCAGCCGTTGCCGAAATCGATGACGCATGCCCTAAGCATGTCTTCAAGTGTTTGAATCGTTCGCTCAGACTGCCCATCCGTCTGAGGGTGATAAGCTGTGCTCATGTCTAAACGTGAGCCGAAAGATTTATGCATTGCTTGCCAAAGCTCTGACGTGAATCGTGCATCGCGATCCGAAATAATTGAGGTGGGCACTCCGTGCCTCGAAACAACTTCTTTGAGATAGACGTCTGCGAGAGTGGAGAACTTGTCCGTTTCCTTAATCGGCAGGAAGTGTGCAGACTTGGTGAGTCGATCAACTATGACCCATATTGTATCGTTCCCACGCTGAGATCTAGGTAAGCCGGTAACAAAATCCATGGAAATTTCTTCCCATTTCCATTGAGGTATCTTAGGCTGCTGAAGTAGACCAGCTGGTTTCTGATATTCAACCTTGACTCTCGCACAGGTCAAGCATTTTCCAACGTACGTAGCGATGTGGGCCTTCATGCTAGGCCACCAGTAAGTAGTGCTGATGTCGTGGTACATTTTATCTGACCCTGGATGTACCGAGTAGCGAGACTTGTGAGCTTCATCCATTACAAGTTCGCGTAAACCGCCATAGAGAGGGACCCAAATCCGGCCCGTTACGTAATAGGCGCCGTCTTCCTTTTGTTCCATTTGTTGTCGTGAGCCGCGTAAGGCTTCAGCCTTGACGTTTTCGGGCTTCAGTGCTTCTGTCTGAGCAGCTCGTATCTGTGCAGGAAGGCTAGACTGAATCGTAAGTTGTAGCGCTCGCACGCGCTTTGGTAAGGTGTCCTTTCGGCTAAGGGCATCAGCCACAACATTGGCTTTGCCTGGATGATACTTGATGGCGCATTCGTAGTCGTTAAGTAACTCGACCCATCGTCGTTGACGCATGTTCAAATCCTTCTGCTTAAGAATATGCTCGAGACTCCTGTGATCGGTGTAAATCGTGCACCTGGTACCGTACAGGTAGTGTCGCCATATCTTAAGCGCGAAAACAACAGCTCCCAGCTCTAAGTCGTGCGTCGTGTATTTCCGTTCATGAACCTTTAGTTGACGAGAAGCGTAGGCTATCACTTTATCACGTTGCATCAATACACAACCCAGACCCTGTATTGATGCGTCACAGTATACCACGAAGTCATCTGTGCCCTCTGGCAATGAAAGAATAGGTGCACTGCAGAGCCTATCCTTTAGATACTGAAAAGCAGTTTCTTGCGTGTTGCCCCAACGATAGGTGACACCCTTCTGTGTCAGTAGCGTAAGTGGTTGCGTGATCTTTGAAAAGTCTTTAATAAACCGTCTGTAGTATCCTGCCAAACCCAAGAATTGACATATTTCCGTTGGTGTTCGCGGTGCAGGCCAGTTTCTGATCGAATCAACCTTGGATGGATCGACGTGAATCCCATCCTTGTTTACCACGTGGCCTAAGAAGTGGACTTCACGAAGCCAGAAGTCGCATTTAGAAAGCTTGGCGTACAACTGTTCCTTCCGAAGGAGTTCCAATATAAGGCGTAGGTGTCGCTCGTGTTCCTCCTGACTCTTGGAGTAAATCAGGATGTCGTCGATGAAAACAATGACGAACTTGTCGAGATAGGGTTTGCACACCCTGTTCATGAGATCCATGAATACTGCAGGTGCGTTCGTAAGTCCGAACGGCATAACCAAGAACTCATAGTGACCATAGCGAGTTCTGAATGCTGTCTTAGAGACGTCCTCCTCGCGGACTCTCAGTTGATGGTAACCTGACCGTAGGTCGATCTTGGAATAGTAACACGACCCTTGCAACTGGTCGAATAAGTCGTCTATGCGTGGAAGAGGATAACGGTTCTTCACCGTCACCTTGTTCAGTTCCCTGTAGTCTATACACATCCTGAACGTACCGTCTTTCTTTTTCACGAAAAGTACTGGAGCTCCCCAAGGCGAAGAGCTTGGACGAATGAAACCCTTTTCCAAGAGCTCTTGTAGCTGCTTTGACAGTTCTTCCAATTCTGATGGAGCTAGACGATATGGTGCGCGAGCTATGGGTGCTGCTCCCGGAGCGAGCTCGATCTGAAATTCGACCTGACGATGAGGCGGTAAGCCAGGCAAATCTTCAGGAAACACCTGAGGGTAATCGCGTACAATTGGAATATCCTCCAATTTCTTTTCCTTTACTGATGCGTCTGAAACAAGAGCCAAAATGGCTGTGTGACCTTTACGTAAGCACTTCTGAGCCTTCAAGAATGAGATGATGCCAACCACAGCACCACTCTTGTCGCCTTGAACTTCGAGAGGTTCTTGACCAGGACGAGGAATGCGAATAATCTTCTCGTTGCATAGGATTTCTGCCTGGTGTTGGGATAACCAATCCATCCCAATCACGACGTCGAAACTTCCCAAAACTATGGGAATGAGATCAATAGAAAAGGCTTGACCAGCTAGAATAAGGTTACAACCCTGAACTACGTGCGTGGCTTCTAGACTTCTACCGTTAGCTAACTCTACTACATGTTTGGTGGGTAAAAGTGTTGGTGCACGTTTTAGCAGTTGACACCTTTTCACAGACATATAGCTTGTATCCGCACCCGAATCAAACAAAACAGTAACGTAAATATTGTCGAGGAGAAACTTACCCATAACAACGTTGGGATCGTTCACTGCGTCGCCACGACCTAGTACGAATGCACGGCCCCTTGCCTCGTTGCCGTTGTTGTTTCCCCCATTGTTGTTGTTGCCATTGCCCTGATTGTTGTTGTTGTTGTTCTGGTTCCTGTTGAGCTGTGGGCAGTGTCTCTTGATGTGGCCTTCAGCACCACAATTGTAGCATCCTTTGTTGCCCTGTTGTTGGTTAGGCTGAGCGTGAGGCTGCTGCTGATTTTGGTTCGCAGGACGAAGGCTTCTACAGTCTTTGGCCTCGTGACCCATCTTGAGGCATCTTTGACAACGACCCTTGTTACACTGACCGTTGTGGTGCTTGTTGCAGTTGTTGCACTTTGGAAGATTTCCACGATATCCACCCTGCTTGTGGCTACCTGACGACTGCTGGTTGGGGCTTTGATAGTTGTCAGTCTTTCGCTGCTGATTCTGGGACTGAACCGAAACTGATGCTTTGCTTGAATCCCCCTCCCATTTCCTCTTGTTGTCACTGAGGGTAACGGGAGTAGCTGAAGGAGTGACTGTAGTAGTAGCACTGACACGCTTAGGCAGTTTATTCTGTTCCACTGCCTGATCGGTGATGCGATGAGCGAGGCGTTGGATTTCCTGGATATTTTCGAGGTTAGCCGACGTCACGTGGCTCTGAATTTCTGGCGCCAATCCCTTGAGATACAACTCAATGCGCTTGTATGGAGGGTCCACCATAGTTGGACACAGAACGGCCAGCTCGTTCGACCGTTTAGTATACGCTTCGATCTCTGATCCAACCATTTTCAGATTATACAGCTCGTCTTCTAGCTTGTGTATATCTTCACGCGTGCAATACTCACGCTTGATGAGTTCCTTAAAATCGTTCCATGGGGTGGCGTTAGCAGCTGCCAACCCAAGAATCTGCACCTGCGCGTTCCACCAGGTTAGCGCGATTCCTTCCAAGGTGCCAGTAGCAAACTTGACCTTGCGAGCCTCAGGGCACTCGCACATCTCGAATACTGATTCTAGCTTCTCGAACCAGTGGAGGAGTCCAACCGCTCCTTCTGTGCCGCTGAAAGAGTTTGGACGACAGTCCATGAAGTTCTTGAAAGTGCAGACAGGCTGCTGCGCGTGTTGACCTATTGTGTACGAATAGGACGAAGTTAAATACGAGAGTGAATGTAGGATCTAGGGATCCTAGTGTGTGCCTATACTGCAGGATATACTACCTGCTTGAGCTGCTGCAACTGCCGCAGCAACTTGAGCTTGAACATGAGCCTCTAACTGGGCTTGTGTCATGTTGATTCTTCCAGCCATTGATCTTCATGTCAAAGGCGAAATAGGTGAGAAAAGTTCGCGAATAGTGCGATGACAGAAAAGTGTATGCACGTAAGGGTTCTTAAGCAATAGCAAGTAGTGAGCATTGTAGTCTAAACATACCACGAGCAAAGTTCTAAGTAATTCTAGCAAGTAGGCAATAAACATAAACCTTATTACCTAAAATGTCGAGTCTTGCACGTGGAGCGAAGCGTCGTTGTGGATCGTTGAGAGCACTGTTCTGGTTATAGTCCGGTTTTAATAAAAATGTTTTCCCATATTAAAACCAAGTTCTCTATAACCAATGGCTCTGATACCAATCTGTCACACCCCCAAAATCCACACACGGAGTACCACCGCTTGGGAGCGTGACGTGACCAGGATCAAGCCATCAATCATATCAAACATAGTAATCAATAATAATAAAAGTCAATAAAGTAGTTTATCATGACATGATTGACGTTTCCAAAACCAAGCATTGTTTAAGTAGCGGAAGCATTATTGTAAACCCCAGTTAAAATACTGAAATGTCATAAGAGTCTAACAAAGTAATACGATCCTTGTCCACAACGACCGGCTCCTCTTTGTGCAAGCTCCATGTATCTAACGATCTGCAAGGCATGTAACAGAATGATCAACAAACTAGTTGAGCGAGTTCACAGTAAGTAAGTGCGTAACAGTAAGTAAAGCGTGGCTCTACTGGGCCGATAGTAAGTTATATAGGTGGGGGCTTCCCATGTTATGTGACCACTAGACTATTCGTATCAACTACTCGTATCATCCCTGTTCTTCTTCCGAGAACAGTAGCGCGTATGGGGTGTACGTAGGTCTTACGTACGTATCCTTCACAACCGAGGATAGGAGACGCGGGGGTGTACGTGGGTTTCACGTACGTATCCTTTGTACCGAGGATAGAAGTAAGTAATGCGTACACGTAGGTTTTACGTGCGTGCCTGACATCCGAGGCAGTAATTGGCATATGACCACGTAGGTGTTATCCTAACCTACGGAACCGTCCTGACATCCGAGGATCATGGTAGGTGATAGTCTAGGAAAAGCATATGTACGTTCTTAGTCAATTGTAACCTTTATCCCATTCCCACTACCCGGGAATCCCATGCCTTAGTAGGAGTGTGAACTCACCTGGGTTTGCTCGGCAGACAGTATAATGCTCAAGTATACAAGTAAGGAATCAACCGCGTCCTATCATGGTTACTATGCAAGTTAGGTTCGTATGTAGCACATTTGTATCACGTATGGTATCAAGTATGATCATGGCAATTCACATAAACGTATCAGCAGTTCATATCAAGTAACGAGTCCAAGTAGTCGGTCCAATTAACATAAGCAGTCCAAATAGCAATTATGTAAACAAGTCCAAAAACATAATAGTCATAAGGTTGGGCCCGTGACAGTGTAGGCCCAAAACAGTGTGCGTGCAAAGGAGGTCTCGAGTCGCAACCAGCGATCTCGAGTCGCAACCGGTGGTTACGAGTCACAGCCGGAGATTACGAGTCGCAACAGGAGGTTGCGAGTCGCAACTGGTGATTTCGGCTCATCATGGTCTGGTTACGAGTCGCAACGGGACTCGCAACCGTTGTCTCGGCTTGTGCTGTTTGTGGTCTCGAGTGGGGTTCCGACTCGCAATCCGAGTCGCAACCAGATGTGTAACAGCCTTCCTGATTTCATGCCATTCAGTTACAACATTTATGCAAATCAATTATCGTTGTCAGTTTCCGAAAATCAATTAACAACTAACAGTTTACCATTCCAGAAATTATCGATCAAACAGGGTTTTCTAAACCTTAATTCGTATGAACAACATGAACAACCCTTAAACAACTCATCAATAATTATACATTCTAACATAGATCTCGGTTACTAATCATATCCGATCAAACAATACATAACAGCCGATACATTCATATATATCCGATTCGTGCACAAGCCAATTACATGATCATTATCTATCATTGATTAGTAATATTATTATTCATAGCATGTTAACAAGAATCCTTCGAGTATTAAGCAATCATCAATAAACAACCAATAACACACAATCAATAACATAATCACTAACCGGATTAAAGAAGGAGAAGAGAGTGATCCGAGTAGGGGTGTTCTTGCCGTCGGGTTCCAAGCGAGCCGAGAGAGAGAGAGAGAGAGCAAGTAGGGTGTGTGTGTGTGTTATGAAAATTGTAACAACAATGAGAATCAACCCTTACCAAAGGGTTTAGTGTTTGCGAGTGGGGAGTGGGCCGAGCCCAACTCGGTTACCTAGTGGGGTCCGATTTCAAAGTGTGGCCCAAATGGGCTTGTGTGGCCGGTTTGTGTAGTTTGGGCTCGTGCAACGCATAACATACATACGCACATAACAAATATTCACTTAAAATCATATAATTCAGTTCTCATAAGCACGTAACGTTACATCAAAGCAAGTCTAAAGTTCGAGTTGTCACAAAATTCCAAAGCAACGGGGGGTTGATGTGACACCCCAGGAAAACCAGTGAACAATACGGCTTACCTAGCTTCCTCAGTGAGTGCGTACCAAATTTCGGGACGAAATTTCTTTCAAGTTGGGGATAATGTGACAACTCGAATTTCCAAGATTTCTATTTTCGCATTTATTGCACGTTCATTTATTGTTTAGTTGTTTATTTGCACAAATAATTGGCTATGGAACTGTAACGTTTTAATGCAATGAATTGTATTGTGTGATTGTGCATGATTATTTGTTAAATATTGAAAGACTTGACAAATATGTGAACTTGGTGGTGAAACTGTGAAATTAATGTGAGATGGTGTGCTTGTGTAAGATATAGTAATTCAGGGTGTGTAGAGTAATTAGTAAAAATTAAACTATACTTAACCCTAATCCCTTTTCACTAATCATTTTCACAAAACCAAAGCACGTACCGTATTCTCTAATCCCCTAGCAATCATCACCATCATCATTGGTACAACTTTGATTCCACATTTTCTCTAGGATCATTCAAGGTAATCGTTTATTGATCATCGTAATACTTGTAAACCCTAATTGATTGTTTGATTTATCAATTCTTGATTCTTGATTTTGTGTTCATGAAAACCCTAACTTTCATATGATACTTCTGTGGTTTTTGTTTGAGTTCTGATGATTTAGAAATGATGTTGATTAGTGTATGATCAATTGTCGGATGTTAAGACACAAGACATGCTAGGATGATTGAATTGATAATTGAATTGCTGCTAGACAGAATGCAAATATGTAATTAGGGTTTCGCCATCGCATGAGAACATAAAACGTAACTGATACAATCTCTATGAAGTGAACATTCGTATGTTTGATTTCCTGTCTGAGTTTTAAGTGTTGATGTATGTCCGACTTTTAAAACAAGTTAAGGGATCCGAGTTCTTGTCTAACGTTCTGTCCGAATTTCATAAGGAATCAAGGGTTATCCGACTTTTAACCCTAGTAAAGGGGGTCCGAGGTTTGTGTGTTGTGGTCCGAGGTTTGGGCTTCAAGCCCTTAGTCCGACTTTTAGAGATGGTGTGTTGTCCGACCTTTATTAAATCACTTTGTCCGAGTTTTGTTCAACACAAGTGGGGGTCCGAACTTTCTTAAGAATCATGAGGGTCCGACCTTTAGTTCATGGGGGATGAGTCCGAGTTTTTGAGCCCCTCTACCCTTGTCCGACTTTGTGATAGAAACCCCCCTTATGTCCGAGTTTTGATCCCCATACCCCCTAGTCCGAATTTCATGTGTGGAAGTTATGTTGTCCAAGTTTTGAAACCCCCATGTGTTATCCGACTTTTAAACAGGGGAAACCCCCCCACACACTTGTCTGAATTTTAGAATGGCAAGGCCCTGTCTGATGTTGTGTGATGTTCAATTTGAAACAATGAACTGCATGATAGATAATGATTAATCTGTTAAGCTGTGTATGACACTTTGTTAAATCCCTGACTTCGTTAAACTTGTGAAGTTTGATAACGCTGCTAAATGTACTGAGTATCTTAACGATGAAAATTAGATTAACATCCATGTTAGACTGAAATGTGAAAGCAAAGGCGTGACGCATGAATTATGTGAATACGATGAACTGATTACATGATGTAGAATTCTATATGTGTATAATCGTATGATACTGAATGCAACTGTATGATTCTACATGCGTGAACATTCTATGTGATATCGTCATGTACACAATAAACACACAAGACACAGCTGCTTGAATGTCAATGATTTGCAAACCCTAATTTGATGCAAACACTTACATCGTATCATGTATCACATATCCTAGGTCGTGTGTAACGGACTTAGACATTTGATAAACCCTAGAGCATAGCATACCGAGCAAACCAAGGTGAGTTCACACTCTTACTAAGGCATGGGATTCCTAGGGCTTGGGAATGGGAATGAAGGAATAAGGTTGAATAGATTCGTACTGACACTAATACTAGACTACCATACCACTGTCCTCGGTTGTGAAGGACACATACTTATGCTACTCACTGTCCTCGGTTGTGCAGGACACATACTTATGCTACTCACTGTCCTCGGTTGTGCAGGACACATACTTACAATATACGTATACTTATACTTACTACTATCCTCGGTTGTGAAGGATACTTATGTAATACCTACGTAAAACTTGTACGTACTACTGTTCTCGGTTGTGAAGAACACTTATGGATACGAATAGTCTAGTGGATATACAACATGGGAAGCCCCCACCAATAGAACGTACTATCGGCCCAGTAGAGCCAGATGTTACAAATGAACTTACTGTTACGCATTTACTTTCTGTGAACTCGCTCAACTAGTTGTTGATCCTCTGTTACATGCCTTGCAGGTCGTTAGATACATGGACCTTGCACAGGGAGGAGCTGGTCGTTGTGGGCTTGGATCGTGATTGTCTTGTTAGACACTTATGACGTTTGATACTTTATTATGATGGGTTTTATTTATACGCTTCCGCTAAACAGTGATAACTTACTTTTGTTTTGGAACGCCTTTCATATGGATTTGGTTTGGTTTAATGGCAATTACTTTTACTATACATATTGTTCTATAGGATTGGTGGCTTGATCCTGGTCAGTCACGCTCCCAAGCGGTGATACTCTGCAGGTGGATTTTGGGGGTGTGACACGAACCAGGAGTTTCTTGCTGAGAAGAAAAGGAATGGAACTGGAGTGTTTCATCCAAGAGAAACTCGAACCTGTTTCAAATGAAATGAAGTTGGTCACATTGCATGGAACTGTCCGAAAAATGCAAAGACAAAACAGGGAGTTTCTGAAAAACTTAAAGAGAAAGTTGTTGATGTTGAACCACCAACTGAAAACTTCAAAATTTTTGAAAATTCAATTCATGAAGTTGGTGAGTGTTCGAAAAAGAATGCTTACAAAAAGAAAGCCAAAGAAAATCAAGTGTGGGTTGTTATAAAGGTTGATGAGAACGTCGACGATGAATCTGGTTCCACAAAGCCAGATGAGCCACAGGTTGAGACAAAAGATTCAGTGAATGATGATGAATTTCCATCACTGAAATTTGAAGAAATTAAAAAGAAAGTTGGTAAAGTTGAGATCTCAGATCAGTTTTATTCTGAGAAAAATGAGTGTGATGTCGATAAAACATTCAATGGGAATGTTAAGAAAACTTTTGGGAAAATGCTGAATGGGAAAGCTAAAGGGGTTAAAGATTTTTACGCAACTAAGAAGGCAACATATAATCCTACTGAGCAAGAATTGAAAACCCTCAAGTCTGAAAAGACTTGGGTGGAAATTCTTTTCCCTTGAAGTCTTAGGACTATGCCGGAGATCCCAAGTTTGTAATCGTGGATCAGGAATCGGCATCATTCTAGTTTTTAAATAGATTGTTTGAAAGAGTTTAAATGAGTTTAAATTTTTACAGGTTGAAGGACTACGCCGGAGCTTCCAGGTTGGTAAGTGTGAAGCAGGAATTGGCATTTTGTACTTACAATTGGTAAATGATCTAGTGTAGGTGTTCTATTCCTACACTGGACAATGATGATGGTTTTTACAATTGGTACAGAGGGTGCATACATGCATATGGTAATTCAGGGACATTAATTTGTACTTGATTTGCTACATATGGGTAAAAGACAAAGATGATGAACCATATCCCCGAATTTATTAATGACGATTCTACAATTGGAAAAATTATTTTGATTAAAACAAACTTAAATGTTTTGAAATCTAAATGAGAAAATAGTTTGTTGAAAGGGGGAGTTCTGATTGTTTATGCCTAGTGGATGGCGATTAGATGCGATTCGATATCGGTTGTCACTTTATTTGTACAGTTTGTTTTGAATTTTCTGTAATTAAGGTCAAGAGCTTAGATAGTTTTCAAATTTCCTTTGAAATGTGTTTGTATTTTAGGGGGAGTAGAAAATTTCAGAAAATCCAAAAACATTAGAAAATTTGAAAAAGCCAAAAACATGATAAAATCCAAAAATGAGTTTTGTTGTGAAAGAGAGGAAATGATAGTATATCAGTAGACTGTCACAACATGCTAAAGAATTGGAATGTAAAATGTGATAAACAATCTCACTGTGGATTTGTCAGTAGGTTTTTGCACATTTAGTAGATTGTGACGAGATATAAACCTAAAAATTCAAATTTGCTTATTCTGTGGGTAACAACTTGTTGGATATATAGGTAACCCCTGAAATCTTGTTTGAAAGGTCCCTTATTCTGAGATACTAGGTCTTTATGCTCAGTGATATCTCGGGTATTATCCCGGGACTTCTGCTGAATGGAAATTCTGACCTAGTCCCCGGATAATACTTTCTGCAAATGCTTTGAAATATAAGCACAGCCCTCAGCAATTTGATGAAACAATAAAATTGATAGTCATTGCTGTTGTAACAAAAGATCCTGTAAAGGGGACACACCAAAAGTCAAAGCCGTCATCTCTCTGCGTATACGGAAGTATCGACCTGAGCTCTCACGACCCTCGCATCTAACCCCTATACAGATATCATCTGTGGTATACTCACCTGTAAGACTGAATATTTGGATCTGGATACGGGAGTATATTCAAGTAGTGGGACACACAAATAAGTTTAAGTCATTAAGACATTAATATCGTATCTCGAAACAATTGAACTTTGTGTGAAAATTTAAGTGGACAAATATACTGACAACCTAGGTGAATTGTTTAAAGCTTAAAATGTAATCAAGCTTAACGGTGTTAGTGACTTGTCTCATAAACTGATAAGATCCTCTTACACAAACTTACAAAAATATTGTCTGTAAATATTTTATTTCTGCATTATTTTTATTTTTACAATTGGTGTCTTTATTTTCTTTGCATTTCAAAATCCAAAAAGATTTTCGGTGTGTTTTAGCATAAACTTTTGAAAATTCAAAAAGATTTTCGACAACTGGTATTAAAAAGCTGATTTTCAAAGTTCCGAGTGCTAAACATGATGAGAAGAATTTGAGAGGGAGTGTGTACTTTGAAATTAAATGATTTCAAAATCTAATCTTTCAATTGGTTCGTCAAAATTCTTTGTTTGATCTGAGGGAGAGTCGATGTTGATGCAAGTTTCTATTTCTGAAAAGTGTGATAGTTACTGTGAGGTAGAGTTTATGCAGGGTAAATATGAGCTGGGTTATCAATCCTGAGCAGAACTAGAGCCAAGTTTCCATCTTGGAACGATCTTCTGAAGAGCCAGGTCATTTGATTCTGAGAAGCTTTTGTGAGCCAGATTCAGACACCTGAGGACTCTGAGGATAGAGCTTGAGCCAGGGTTCGATTCTGTTGAAAAAGTTTGAGCCAGGCTAACGATCATGTACCTGTGAAAGCCAGACAACGGTCCTAAAGCAGATGATGCTGAAGAACTAAAGGAATGCCAACATATCGCAAAGGGAAGTCTGAAGATGTGAAAGAGAAGAGAGAGTGAAGCCTAGAGACTGATCAAGGCTGAAGGTTGAGAAGACTCGACACTTACGACTCGTCAACATCTGAGGGGGAGTCTGTTGGTGCATACATCTGTCGACTTCGTCTTGTATCGAGTCTTAGATTACATTGTATAGATCAGGGCACGTTTTACGAGAAAATAGGAAACTTTAGAATGTTAGAAGCTGATTTTGCCCGAAATCACATAGTCTTAATTCCGCTCCTGATGTGTTTTTTGTCATTATTAGCGAAATTAGGAGTACTATATATAGTCTCCAGGAGCGAAATCATGTAATAATCCCTTGTATTCCATGCCGAAGTGCTGCCGGTGTGAGGTTTGAATGTAATCAACTCAGATCAATACAATTTGTGATTAAAGTGAAGATTAAGTTTTTTCTAGCTTTGTTTCTTGTTTTCCGCACTTGAAACAGAGTAAAACTCCTCTGAACGACTCATTTGGGTCAGACGCACGATCCTACAGTGAGGAAGAAGTTAGAGCTGATGGAGAAGGTGATCATCAATGTGATTTTGCCATGATGGCTGCTGCTAAGGTATCACCTCAAGTTCTTGAAAAACTGTGTTCAGACAAATGTATTATTGCATTAGCTAACATCAAAGAGGTAAATGAAAACCTTAGGGATAAAGTCTTGTCTGATGAAGTCAAATTTGAAAAGTCATTAAAAGAACTTAGAAACAAATTGACTGAAAAAGATAAAGAGATCAGCAGTCTCAAAGAAGAGCAGAGCACAACCAAAACTCAACTCCAAACTATGGTAGAAAAATATCAAGTTTGCAAAAAGGAGTTAGAGTCTACCCAGATCACCTGTGAAAGATGGGTGGAATCTTGTAAAGGGTATGAGGTTATGCTTGAGAAACAGCTTAAAAGCAATGTCAAGTTTGGTATAGGACATAGAAAATATGATGATCTTGTAAACACTGCTGAAAAACAAGCTGGTTCATCTGAAATAACACCAACCAACAAGAATGGCCAAGAGGTTAAAATAACTGATAAACTTGGTAACAAAATTACTCTGGAAAGATCTGTGGGATCTTCAACTTTTGAGGAGATTGAGAAATACCAATTTAACCCCACAAGGTCTGATGAGTGTCACGTCCTGGAAAACATTAAACCAATGGATTTCACAACCACTGATGGTGTAAAACCTCCAAAAGCAAAGGTCATTCCTATCAAAGATATCCCAACAGAGGTTCAAAACTCTGTTGCAAAGGAATCTGAGAAAAGGAAGAAGAGAGAAAAGATTAAAAACCTGTTTTGTGATTTTTGTGAAAAAAGGAATCATCTAACAAAAGACTGTTTTCATCTAAAAGCACATGATCTAAACAAAACAAGTGTCATTGTACCTGCTGAAAGCTGCACCATCTGTGGTAAAAATAACCACAAAACTAAGGAATGTGTGTATCTCAAAAACTTTGATGAGAAAAAGAATGAGTACATTACAAGAACATCCTTAAGTTCATCAGCATCATCTGTCAAATTCAACAAGAAACAAACACTGTTTGTCCCAGTCCAAACAGCTGTCACAATACAGCTAAATCAAACATCTGTTCAAAGAGATGTTCAAGTGACTGATGCACCTCCTGCAAATCAATTCAGGAGAGGTAAAGGACAACCATCATACCAAAGGATCCCACATGTTTATGAGGCTTACAAAAAGCCCTCTAAACCAAGAGTGAACAGACATCCTTTTGGTTATCAACAGGTGATTGGCCAAGACCCCCAACAGTGGTTAGAGAAAAACATTCCCAAAAATGTTCAAACCCTGAGCTAACCACTGTCCATGCATCTGCCACCATCCCAGACACTGTTGAGACCCCATCCAAAGCCTTATTGGCTTTGGAGACCTTAATGAACTAATTCTTTTACTTCATGTGCAGGGAGCTTCTGCATGCTTAGATAGTCTTTGGTATGTCGATAGTGGAGGCTCCAGGCACATGACAGGATGTAAAGCCCTTCTTCAAGATTTTAAAATCCATGGAGGGGGTGATATATCCTTTGGTAATAAGAGTAAAGGGAAAGTTCTGGGGTCTGGTAAAGTGAAATCTGGTAATGTAAAATTTGAAAATTTCAATCTTATAGACAATCTAAAATTCAACCTCCTGAGTGTATCACAAACGAGTGATAAAGGGTTTGGCTCATTCTTCACAAAGGATTGTTGTAGGATTGTTGGACCAAAAATGGTTGATAAGATTGAAGCAATAATCAACAAAGGCACAACTAAACTTGTTGCTCAAAGAAGTGGCAATGTTTATGTTGTTGATATGTCAAAAGAGTGCCCCAGAGCTGATGCCTGTCTGTTCTCAGCTGCTTCAAGCAAAGACAATGACTGCCATTTCAAAACACGGACTGGTAAGGGGTTTACCTCAAAAACTGTTCTCCTGTCCTGAGCATTGTGTTTCCTGTCTAAAAGGAAAACAACACAAAAGCTCCTACAAATCCATTGATGAGCCCAAAACAACCAAATGTTTGCAAATGCTTCATATGGATCTGTTTGGCCCAGTTAAAGTCATGAGTCTGAAGAAAAAGAGATATTGTTTGGTTATTGTTGATGACTTTTCTAGGTTTACATGGACTTACTTTTTACACTCAAAAGATGAGACTGCAGGCATTTTGTAAGACTTTGTGAAACAGGTTGAAAAGCAGTTTGACCTTCCAGTAAAAATCTTCAGTGGTAACAATGGCACAGAGTTCAGGAACAAGGAGTTGGATGACTTCTGTGTGTCAAAAGGAATTGTGAGGCAGCATAACATTCCAAGAACACCAGAACAAAATGGGGTTGTTGAAAGAAAGAACAGAACTTTGATTGAGGCTGCCAGAACCATGCTTGCAGAATCAGGTTTGCCATTAACTTTTTAGGCTGAGGTAGTAAACACTGCTTGCTATATCCAAAACAAAGTTTTAATCAACCCCAGGCATCAAAAGACTGCCTATGAACTGCTGTATAAAATAAAGCCATTGATTTCATATTTCAAAGTTTTTGGTTGTGCATGCTTCATTTTAAACTTAAAAGATTCTATCTCAGAGTTTGCAGCCAAAATTGATTGTGGTTATCACCTGGGATACTCAACCACTGCTAAGGCCTACAAAGTGTTTAACACAAGGACCAAAACAGTTGAAGAGACTTTGAATGTAAAATTCAACGAACTTTCATCAATGAAAATCCCAGTAAACCCTGCAGAATTGTTTGATCTTGATAAATTCACTTTTGAAAATACTGATGTCAAGACTAACAGTGCAGGTCCATCAGAGAATTCATCACCAGACTTTGGATATGAGATCATTATTCCTCAAAAGTCTGCCTCAAAGGGAAGAGCATCAGTTGTTCAAAACAGTTGTCAAAGCTCAACCACTGCTACCTCAATAGTTGTTGACCAAAGTAGCACTTTAACCCCTGCTTCCACTTCATCAAACACTGCTGACAAAAGTCCTCAAACAGTGGATCAAAGTCAGCATGTGTCCTCACCATTGCCTCCTATTCCACCACCTTTTGAAGCCATGCTGGATCCTCAAAGTCACCAGCAGTGGCTAGCTCAGATGATTCACATCTGCAGCCTTCACCACAAAATGCCATTGTTCCATACCAGGGAGTGTTAATCTTCTTGAATTCTCATCCACCAGATCAAATTATTGGCAACATGAATGAAGGGGTGCTCTCAAGAAGTCAATCCCAAAACATTTGTCTTTTTGCTGGCTTTCTATCTCTCCATCAGCCAGTCAAGTACCAAGAGGCACTGAAAGACAACAGTTGGGTAGAAGCCATGCAAGAGGAGCTTCAACAGTTCAGAAGATAACAAGTATGGGAGCTTGTACCACTGCCAGAGAATGTAAGTCCTATTGGCACAAAGTGGGTCTTCAAAAACAAAACTGATGAAAGGGGCACTGTTGTCAAAAATAAAGCCAGGCTTGTGGTTCAAGGTTACAGACAAGAAGAGGGCATTGACTATGATGAAACTTTTGCCCCTGTTGCAAGACTTGAAGCAATCAGAATTTTTCTGGCCTTTGCTGTCAACCACAACATCAAGGTGTATCAAATGGACATAAAATGTGCATTCCTCTATGGTAAGATTCAAGAAGAGGTTTATGTTTGTCAACCTCCAGGATTTGAGGATCCATTTAATCCAGATCATGTCTACAAGCTCAATAAAGCTTTGTATGGCTTGAAACAAGCACCAAGAGCCTGGTATGAAACTCTTTCCACCTTTCTACTCTCCATTAGGTTCACTAGAGGAAGAATTGATAAAATATTGTTTTTAAAATTGAGAGGGAAGGATTTGATGATTGTCCAAATTTATGTGGATGACATCATCTTTGGAAGCACATGTAACAAAATGTATGAGGAGTTCAGACAACTCATGACAGCTGAGTTTGAAATGAGTGCAATGGGTGAACTCTAGTGTTTTCTTGGCTTTGGCTTCAAAATCAGTTGCTGGATTTTGGTATCACTACCTTGAGGACACCACTCATGTTGGATAGCCAGGCAGCAGAAAATATCATCAAAAATCCAGTTTCTCGTTCTACCACCAAACACATTGACATCAGGCATCAGTTTATGAGGGATTGCTATGAAAAAGGTTTGATCTCTCTGCATCATGTTCCAACTAAGGATCAGCTGACAGATGTGCTAACCAAAGCATTAGACACATCCACCTTTGAAAGCTTGATCTCTAGGATTGGCATGCTAAACATGGAATAACAGGCAAAATCCTGTTTTTCCATGAATAAAAGCATTAAAATGTTTTCAGAAAATCAAAATTCCATCCTTAAAAATAGCTAAATATGAAGTTTTCATTAAAATCCTTAAAAGTCTGCCATAACCACTAATGAGTTCAAAAGTCTGTTCTACTTCAAAAGTCTGTCCACTGCTGAAAATCATCCCCTGCTCTCTCATACCTTTGATAAACACTGTTGTTCAAAAGTAGTGTTGTATCCACTGATGAGCTATCCACTGATAGCAAAAATCATCCACTACCTTCAGTACCGTTACATCCACTGCCTTCATCAGTAATTTTCATAAAAGTATTGTCCTTCACTTCATCAGGGGATGGTACGTGGACAGTACATAGTGGCCAGTCCTTTTGTAACCGCTGCCACATCAGCATTCACTTTTTCTCCATAAAACCCCATTTCAAACCCCACACAGGGTTCTTACTGTCGAATTGAATTCTTAAAAATTCTCTTCTCAAAGCAGTTTCCTTCACATTTCATCAAATTCCTCCACAAATTTCTTCGATCATCTTCTCCAAAAATGACTAAGTCGAAGTCTTCCGCCAAACCATCTTCAAAAGAAGCCTCTCAAAAGGCTAAATCCACCGAAATTCCACACAAACCTTCTCGCAATCTTCTGGGTCTTCTCACAAAACCCGGAACCACAGATGCTTTCGATTCCATCCTCGATATGATCACTGCGTCAAAGTACAAAACTTTGCTTACAGCAGATGCTCCCATTTACCTGCAAACTCAGAGGGAATTTTGGAAAAATTGTTCCCTTGACAAACAAGGCGACGATGTCATAGCCATTAATTCTACTCTACAGGGAAAAGCAGTCAAAATCACACCACAATCCATATCAAAAGTCTTTCATCTCGAGGATCAGAAAGGTAAAACTTCCTTCCCTAAAAACGAGTTAAAAATTGACTTCATTGAAAGAGGGTATGCAGACACAATGATGAAGAGGGGTACCTTACAAAAAGGTTTCTTCCCTCCTGCAACAAGATTTTTATTTCATACCCTCCTAATGTGTGTTTTAAACAAAACCACTTCTTTTAATGAAATACCATTGAAGATTCAAAATCTGGGATATGCAATTCTTCAAGAAGAAGATTTTAATTATTCCCAGGTAATCTTTAATGATCTGGTTAAAAATGTTGAAACAAAATCATTCTTACTTTTTCCAAGATTTTTAAGCTATTATTTTGAAAAGAAAATTGATAAGAATGATATTTCTGCAATAAAACAAGGTGACTCTTTTCAAATGCAGAGCTTAACTGCTGAAACTTTTACAAGAATGTCAACACCTTGCAAAACACAAGCAGAGGTGCCTGAGCAAAATTTAGCAGCAAACACTGCTCCTCAGGTATCTGCTGCTGAGCCCAGTGCTCAAGGTGATCAAGGCAACAAAACAACTGCTTTGAAACCCACACCTACAATCACCAAAAAGCCACAAAAAAAGAAAACTCAACCCCCCCCCCCCCCAAACCTACCAAAAAGGCAACTCTAGAGGATGAGATACCAGAGCAAATGCCAGTGACAACACAAAAGTCACAAGAAACCACTGCTGCTACTTCCTCACAGCAGTTGGTAAAAATATCTCAACCCTTGGCTAAAACTCCTCCTGTTTCTTCTCAAAAAGCACAGGTTGTACACATAGGGACACCACATCATGATGCTCTGGAAGCACTTGTTTCCATCATCCACAGCCTAATGCCCGGGGCAAATTCTCTTTCTACACCTACCCTCACATCCCCAATTCCACCAAATACAAAAATTTTGTTGGATGCAATTGATTTGAACCAGGCACAAATCAGTCCTTCTCAATCACCTGTTCATGAGAATATACCTCAACAACAGACTGGGCCTGCTGCATCAATCTTTGCTAACCCACCAACACAACCTGAGGAGGTTACACCTTGAGTTACAAGTAACTCTTGGTGGTATTCCAAGTGAAACAGCCACTACAAGTGTTGAACCCACTGGTTTACACTTGGACAGTGGTTACATCAATAAGACTTCCTTGGAGGCAATTCCTTCTATAATACCTCTGATATCTGCTAATGAGTTTGTTCTGACCACTAGTTCCATCAAAAGATTATCAAGTGTTGAAGGAAGAAGACCCCAGTACCAAGAAAAAGGGGCATCAGTGGTTGATGTTTGGAGTACACTCCCTACCTCAACCTCTGATAAAACCACTGCTAGTGGGAAATTAGATGATCCCATTCAATTGGGTGATGGTTTAAAGTACCAGGAATTGACGGCCAGAGTCGAAAAACTAGATACTTCTGTTGCAGAAATCAAAGATATGTTGCATCAGTTGTTGACAGTACAAAAGGTGCAACCCACTGCTGTTCCACCTCAAGCACCTGCTACAAATGAGCTATGGAACCTCTTTCAACCTTTTCTCCAACAACAACAACAACTGGCTGATCAGCAACATGAAAAACATATCCAAGAGCTGAGAATCACAATGGAGTCTAGGTTCAAGAACACACAAGCATACATTAAGGCTATAAAGGCCCATCTATTGCAAACCACTGGCACTGCTCCTCCAACTGTTCTCTTTATTGATGAACTCCCCCCAGATAATGCCAAAAAGGGGGAGAAAATTCAGGAGTGGAGGAAGAAAGGGATTGATAATGGTCTGTATCTTGAGCCAGAAAAGGATGCTATGCTCAGAAAAATTCCCTTGCCAGATGGTAGCAAGAAGGTTGATGTTACTCAAAATGCACTTGATGAAGGAGTAGCAAGTGTAAAAAGAGATAGAGCGGCAAAGGATATGTCAAGGTGGAATGAAGAAAAAAGAGCTTACATGGAGCTGAATGCGCAGGGTTGTTTTGGACTAAAGGATGTTCAAAATCCTGAGCCAAAAAGAAATCCTACTAGAAAAGTAAGGAAACCCAATTCTACACCATCCAGACTCACAAAGCATACTTCAAAACCACCATCCAAAAGCCACCAACATCAAACCTCCACCCAAACAGCTGCTGAAACTCCTGATGTATCAACATCTACCGGTACTGCAGTTGTTTCAACAATTGCTATCACTATAACACACACCACTTCAACATACACTACAACCACTGCCTTACCACCACCACCATCACCACTTAAAACAACATCTCCACCATCACCTCCTGTCAAAAAGCAGAAGACAGCAGATGTTATAACATCTGTTGTAATGACAATAGTGGTGGAAACACCAGTTGTTTCAACAACTGTTAGTCAATCACAAACCACTGCCACTCAAGTGACCACCACTGGTCCACCCAAAACATCATCTGCCTCTCCTAAAATAAAAAGGAGAAGGATTATCATACCAGATGATGATTCTCCATCACCACCACCAACATCTTCAAAATCTCAAGTACTTGTCACAATTCCAAATCCCATTCCTCTCTCTTCAGCTCAAATTCAAAAGCCATTACCTCCTGCAGGTGTTTTATTTCCTTTGGAACTCATAACAGTTAGGGAAGAAATCAAATCTTTCTATTATGAGGATGACCCTGCTAAAAGGAGTTTGCCATCAGTTGAAGGATATCCAAGGCCAAACAATATTGAAGAATATTTGAAAATCAAGGCTAAGCAAGCAGAGGATATCTCAAATAAGAATAAACAAGGGAAATCTGATAGAGAATTTCAGCAAAATTATCAGTTTCTACTCACACAGGTCAGATCTTTGGAGCATTTTGCTAAAAATGTATGTCATCAAATCTCAGAAAGGGCAGATGAGTCCTTGAGAAAAGACTACATTGATAACATCATGGCCTACAAGAAATACAAAGGAGAGAAATATATGTACAAAGACTGGACCATTTCTGAACTTGAAAATGAAGCAGCCAGGATTCAATAAATGATTAAAAACAAGGTTAAACATACTCCTCCTGAAAAATTCAAGAAGTTTGAATCTGACAAAGCTATAGAGTTGAAGAGAATGAAAGAGGAGCAAATATCAGCTGATTATGGGTCAAAGAATTATGTGTCAAAGTGGGGAGAAGATAGGGTCAGGGCCACCTACAAAAAGCTGGAGGAACTTAGGAAGAAAGATCCAACAGTTCCACAAAAACCTGACTACTCCAAGGCAGAGGTCTCAACAAGACCATCAAAGCTGCAAATCAGGAGAGCCACTGCTCCAGCTGGTGCAACCATCTTTAAATGAAGGCCACAAAAACAGTTGGGTGATGAAACAATCCAAGATCTAATGGCTGGTGATGACCTTGTAAAAGAGGGCATTAAGATAATGATTGAAGAAGATTCTAGATTGGAACAATCTGCAAGTACTGCTCAGACAGTCATGAATAGGCCTGCATCACCAAACTCCTCTTCAAATAAAAATCTCCCAAGAAACCCATCAGACTCAAAAGTACTAAAGTGGAAAACTGACAAACAGACCCACGTACTGACATTGCTCAAGTCTAGTGGAGAAGTGATGAATATATCAAGGGAACAAGCTCTTGGCCTAAGTCTTGAAGATTTGCAGGATCTCCTTGATCTTCCAGTTAGCAGGGATGATGATGACACAGATGCCTTAACCTTTGAATTACAACTCAAAGGGCAAATAAGGGAACTGCTGATGAGGCAATAAAGATATACCAATAATGGAGAGTTTTCGCATTATCTGTTCCAGGGGGAGATTGTTAGGATTGAATCTTGCCAAAGGAACAGATAATTAAAGCCAAAACTGGATCAGGTCAGTGGATCCAGAATAAGCAGATGTTATGTATACAAGTCTCTCCCCTTGAAAGTGGTTTCAACATCTGCTGACCTCCTATCTACTGATCATGCAAACTGCTGACCTACAACTACTGATCTAGTCAAAGACTGATGAAGAACTAAAGCCCTGCTGCCCAATCTACTGCCTTGAGTCAAGCACTGCTGATCATGACAAGTACTGCTGGGTTCACAGCAGTGGGAGGATGCAACAGCAGTTTTGTTTACTTTATGTAATGTAATGTAATATCAGTAGTTAGCATAGCAGAGGTTGTATAGATCAGAGGTTAGAGTTTGTTAGGAGGATAGATGTCACTTTCATGGTGACGTCAGCTTAGATGCTTCAGTGGTTTGTTTGTGCCTATAAATAGAACAGTGCTCTGTACTGTTCTATTAGCTCTTCACCATCATCTTCCTGCACAAACAAATTCTGTGAGCTCAGGCTGAGGGGGAGTTTGTTGCATACTTGCAAATTGTAATCGTTGTTGAAAATAAATTCAATCATTCGATTCAATGTTAAACTTGTATGTTAAAAGCAGTTCTCCTGTTTGATTATGAAAAGTTTGTTCCATTTTAATTCCACTGCACAAGTCATTCATCTTCATCTTATTTCAAACGTAAAACACAATCAAAACCAAACTCAGATCCTAACAGTTTTTATTCTACAGTTGCTCCTTTACAAACTGAGTTTTCACTAAGTTGTTTTATTTCGCAGATCGAACCGCGAACATAAAAAGAGGCGCTAACTGAAGATTCTTGGGTCAATGCTATGCAAGAAGAGTTAAGTCAATTCGAGAAATTTGGAGTGTGGAAATTGGTAGACTTGCCTGATGGTCACAGGAAGATCAACACTAAGTGGGTGTTTAAGTGCAAAAGAGACGACTGAGGGGTTATTATTCGTAACAAAGCTTGACTCGTAGTCCAGGGTTTCAGTCAGCAGGAGGGTATAGATTTCACCGAAGTGTATGCTCTCGTTGCTAGACTTGAAGCAATCAGAATCTTCCTAGCATTTGCATCATGGAAAGGATTTAAAGTTTTTCAGTTAGATGTTAAATCGGCTTTTCTCTATGGTAAGGTAAAAGAGAAGGTATATGTCGGACAGCCATCGGGCTTCACCGACCCAATCCACAAAGACAAAGTTTATTTACTAGATAAAGCACTGTATGGTTTACACCAGGCCCCGAGATCTTGGTACGAGACATTGTCTCAACACCTGCTTGCCAACAGCTTCATCCGTGGAAAAGTGGATGCCACTCTCTTCACCAAAGAGGTCGACGGACATCTTCTAATAGTTCAGATATACGTGGATGATATCATATTTGGGTCAACAAATGATAATCTATGCAAAGTGTTTGAAAAAGTTATGAAGCAAAATTTTGAAATGTCATCGATGGGTGAGATGAAATTCTTCTTGGGACTTCAGGTTGATCAACTACCCGAGGGAATATTCATACATCAGACGAAGTATGTTCATGATATCTTAGAGAAATTGGGGATGTCAGGATCTACTCCAGCTTCCACCCCATTAGCGATGAACCATGGGATAAACCCTGATCTCACCGGAGAGAAGGTAGATGAAACGATGTATCGTTCCATGATCGGATCGCTGATCTACTTGATAGCTTCTAGACCCGATATCATGTACCCAACCTGCCTCGCAGCAAGATTTCAATCTAACCCGAGAGCTTCGTATATGGTGATTGTAAAGCAGATATTACGCTACCTGAAAGGAACTCCATCATTGGGGTTGTGGTATCCAAAAGAAGGCGATTTCACGCTCGAAGGGTATTCCGATTCCGATTTCGGATGCTGCAAAGTTAACGCTAAATCAACAACTGCGGGATGTCAGTTTTTTGGACCACGATTGGTCACCTGGCAATGTAAGAAGCAGACCTCTGTAGCTTTATCCACATGTGAAGCGGAGTATGTATCTGCTAGCAGCTGCTGCTCTCAGATCTTGTGGATCCAGCAACAAATGCATGACTACGATTGCAATTTCTTAACACCCCTATCTTTGTTGATAATGAGGCAGCGATAAACATCACAAAAAAAAAATCTTGTTCATCACGCGAAAACTAAACACATCGAAATTCGTCATCACTTCATTCGCGATTGTTTCGAGAAGAAGTTGATACGAATTGATAAAATCCACACTGACAATCAAAACGCTGATTTACATACCAAAGCGTTTGATAAAACTCGTTTTAAATATCTTTTAAAACTGAACGGTATGAAGCTTTTATCTGTGTCGGATGGGATTCTTGGCGTAGATGAAGGTACCACTGTAGATGATGATGAACAGCAATCTGCAATGGTTTGTCGATTTTTTACTTGTTTTAGTATTTAGGGGGAGTAGTTAGGTTATAATTTTCAGAAAATACAAAAACAGTAAAAAATTTAAAAATACAAAAACATGAGATATTTCAAAAATCCAAAAACAATAGAAAACTGAAAAAGAGCTTGTGTAAAAAGGGAAAATGATAGTACATCAGTTAGACAGTTACGGTACGCTAAAGAAATGTAAAGCTTTAAAGCATTAAACAGTCTCGCTGATGATGTGCCGATAGGTTTTTACACACTTAGTAGGTTTGTTCGGGATATAAACCTAAAATCATCACTTGCTTATTTCATGGGGAACATCTCTTGGATATATAGGTAACCCCTTAAACTTTGTTTGAAAGACACTATTTCTGACATACTAGGTCTTTGTGTGTGATGATATCTGGGGTATTATACTAGGACTTCTGATTTTGCGAAAGCAATAACCTAGTCCTCGTATAATGCTTTGCATAGCTTTAATTTTAAAGCTCACCCTCAGCATAAAAAATGATGAAACATTGCAAAATGCTAATCATGTGCTATTGAAATAAAAGATCCCCAATCGGGACCCACCTAAAGTCGAGCCATCATCTCTCTGTACGAACGGAAGTTCTAGCCTGAGCTCTCATGGCCTCGCATTTACCCCTTTACAGATATCATTAGTGTGCACTTACCTGTAAGACTGAATATAGTGGTTTGGATACGGGAGTATATTCTAAGATGGTACACTCGTATAAGTCAAGATCTTAAAACACTAAATTCGTATCCTGAACAGATTGAAATTTGTGTGAACATTTAAAGTGGATCAGTATATCGACAATCTAAGCGAATTGTTTAATTCTTAGTATGTCATAAAGCTTAACGGTACTTGTAATCAGTCGATAGCTGATATGATTCCCTAACACGCTCACCAAAAATATGTGTGTAAATAGTTTACATTTACTGCATTTCATTTCTGTTTAATATTCAAAAACTCAAAAAGATTTCATTGCATTCAAGATTAGAAACTTTAGTCAAAATCCAAAAAGATTTTACATTTCTGCTTTATTTTTCCGACAAACCAAAGTGGAAAGCTGACCTTCAGATTCGCAGTTTGAAGCAGATGAAGGAAGTTTCTAAGCTAGAAGATGAGTTGGGAGCTTATCATTCTAAAACCTGAAAGATGAAAAGTTAAAACAAGTTCGTTAATTTGAAACTTGTAATTTTCAGAAAATGTTTGAAATTTTTTAACAAAATGTCAGTTTTGTTTTGTCTCAGATCAACCAAGGTCATTAAGTTGGACTTGGTAGATAAATTAAGTATTCAGGGTCATTAAGTTGGACCTGAAAACTTAAGTGGATTATTAAAAACTTATGAAAACAACCAATGAAGTTAAAAGGTTATTAGATTACAATGTAAAATTTTTGAGAAGTAGGTAACAATTGTGAACGTGTGAAAGCAGTAAAGTGAAATCCCCATGGCAAAGTTTGTGTAAAGTTTGAGCTAGAATTAAAGTCCCAGTTTATCAGAAGGGGGAGTCTTCAAAAGGGGGAGTTAAAATTCTGGATCAACTTTCAAAGGGGAGTTTGAAGGATAAAGTAAGACAGAGATTGAAGGAAGGTTACAGTGTCAGAACAAATTGGAAAAAGTGACAATATAGATCAAGACCGAAGACAACCAAAGACTCGATCTTGAAGACTTCGTCAACATCCAAGGGGGAGTCTGTTGGCGCATAAATGTCTGTTAACTTCGTCTTTATCGAGTCGTGTGTCTAGATAGGATAGATTGGTGCTTGGTATTTGTGAAATTAGGGTTTGTATATTTATAGGTGATTTCGCACGAAATGAACAAGTCATTTCGTACGAAATGAGATTTGACCAATTCGCATGAAATGAATAAGTCATTTCGTACGAAATGAGTCAAAGTCATTTCACACGAAATGAGGTGTGTTGGTTTCGTACGAAATACCGCATCTATAAATACCAAGCTTGCTAGTTCATTTGTAACTTTCCGATTTCAGAGCCGAGGTGCTGCCGACTTGTCAACTGATCTGTAAAAGCTTTGAAATCAATAAAAGAAAGATAATTAGGGAGAATCAAGTTGTAATCATGTCTATATCACTGATTCCCCCTTTGACATGGATTGTAAACTCTTCTAATTGACTAATTCGGGTGACACATCGATCCAACCCACGTCCCCGGCAACGGTGCCAAAAACTTGACGTGTACGCTATATACATGTTTTTACAATGAATTTTACACACGATTCGGTTTTAAATTTATAAAAATGATTTATACTTCAACATTAAAACACACACGAAAGGGCAAGTGTACCCCGTCATATATGTAGTAAAGCATCAGTAAGAACCAAGTATCGATCCAAGGATGTGGGCGGAGAGATAATACTATACCTTTGCCATTAAACTACCGGTAGGAAGAAAAGTGAGTGGTTTTCTAAGAACTAAAATAAGCATAAACAAAGATGCATAAAAATATAATAGACTCAAAATAAGAAAATAAATATATAGCCTTGCTTTATATACAACCAAAGTATATGAACTAAGTCGGTTATGCCACTTGAAACATTTGGTCAATTTTCCATTTTCAAGACAATTAGTATCCCTTCCGGGAATCCTAACATGACAATCATTCGGAAAGCTAAAACGATAAACACACTTTAACCACCTAAAATTGTTCTTTAACGTGCAATTGATAAATGTCTATGAAAATCTCCTAAAGATAAGTTAGTCATCCGTTAAGAGTTTTCTAACCTCACTTAATCAAGGAAAGTGACACCGATAAACACAATGCAACCACCGAGACAAGCATAAACTAGATTAAATCACAACCGAGTTCATTTTACAAATCTTGCACATAAATTCACCAAGATAGCAATTTTGGCCTAAACTACTAACTAAGCTAACAATTCATGACAAGAATTCATAACAACACCATTTAACCCGTTAAGGCCCTTATGTGAAGGAAAGCTTTCTTGATTAACGATAATTACCCCTTATTAAACCACTTAGCCATTTCTAGTATCATGGTGCACACATTTAAATAAGTTAAACTAGTTTAGCAAGTTTAAAGTCTACTAGCATATGATTAATTAAGCTTCTTCTTTCAAATATCTCAACTAACCAAAGACTAATCATCCAAGATAATTACTTATAATCTAGGAACCAACATAATTAACATAGAAAATGATTCAAAGTGTCATTATAAACATAATTAACATACTAAAGATTGTGATTAAGCAAGGAATTCTAGTGTTTTGCCCAAAGATTTACATTCATACATAATAGTTAATCTAAATGCTTGAAATATAACAAAATCATGGAAAGATTAAGGAAATCAAACCATAAACAAGCACTAGATTAAGAATTCGGATACTAACGGAGCAATCGGCACAATGTGGCTTGAATCCGGGTCAAAAGCAAAGCCTCCGGAGCCTGTGAATTCGCCAAAATAACTCCCAAAGTCCAGAATTACGAAATGAAGCTGTTGTTTGTTTTTTTATAACTTTTTGCGATCGCACGATGGTGCCCCTAAAGTGCACGACCGTTCACTTTTAAATCACTGTTCACCATGCAGTATGACATCATCAGATCTTGACCGGTCTTCGAGTGCGCACGGTCGTGTCAATTGTCGCACGTGCGTGCATCTCCGGGTTTGGACGGCACGCGCAGCTGCACTGGTGGTGCAATTCCGGACTGAGCTGGGTCATCGCATCCGCACGGTCGTTCAATTGGTAGCAAGGTTGTGCATCACCGAGATGAGCTTGCACCTTGGATCGCACTGGCTGTGCAATGCCGCGATAGGCCCTGTTGTCGGATTCGCATGGGGGTGCCATGAGTGGCACGGCCGTGCGACTTGCCCAATTCAGAAGTCTCACAGAATGTTCGCAGCTTTGTCGTTTTGCTCGGAAAGTCCTCGTTTTCTTCATCTCCTCGTTCGGCAGACCTGTAAACAAAAGTATACTTGATTAAGTATCCGATTAACGGTTTTACGGCTAAAAACGCATAAAATGGGGGTAAAATGGGGGAATAAAGTATGTGTAATTTGGCGAATATCAAATATCCACACCTGTTCCAGTAGATCTCGAGGACGAGATCCAAAACAAGGTGGGGATGATATAACAATCCTCCTAAAAATATTTTTGGACACCCTAAATGTCCCTAAATATACCCCGTACGTGAAAACCGGACCCGTTATACCCCTACACTTGAAAAAATCAACAAAACCATGTTTGGCAGTCGCTCGCGGGCCGCGACGAAGACCCTTTGGTCTGTCGCGGGGAAAACGGCCTGGTTCTTATCCGGAAACGTGGCATGCCATGTGGCCAGGCTAGTCTGCTGACTAGTCAAAGCTATGGCCGCCTTAGGGGCTCTCGCGGGCCGCGTAAGCCTAAGCTTTGGCTGTCGCGGGGCGCGACAGACCCCCGAATCAACCTATATAAGGGGGGCTCGAGCTCATTTGAATCCTCGTTCATTTCCCGATTCTCTCTCAAACTTCTTTATAGTAGAAACTCTGCTCAGGCATAATACCCACCATATAGCGAAACTCTGCCTCGTTGTAAGTACTATAACCCTGCTAGTACCCTACATGATCGATTAAGAATTCCGTAATGCATGTCGGCTCTGCCCAACTCAGTCATTGGAATTCTGTCTCGTGTGTACACCCGATTGATTTAGAATTTCCGTAATTCATGTCGGCTCTGCCCAACTCGTCATTGGAATTATGTCTTGAGTTGTACGGTTAATTTGAATTGGGTTATTTTACTAACACATGTGCATTATTTGATTTAATAGATAATGTTAGTGCATTATCTGTCTATCGCCTCTGTCAATCTAGTCCGTAGCAGAAACCGAAGAATTCTAAGCTTTTAGTGTTATATCTAGTTAGAAAGGCAAGGTGGCAATTTTGTAAATAATGAGATTTCTCATTATATCCCTTGTGCCTATAAATAGATCATTTAGGTTTAGTGTTTAAGACTAAGATAGGTCAACAGAGGGTCTAGATAGTCAAAACCATGTTTTAAGATGTAGATTCGCTTTTATGTATATATTAGATATAGGTCCGCTCATAGGTACTTGATCAGGTTCGCTTATAGGTCATTAAGTAGGTTCGCTTGAGTGTCAATGTGACTGGTTCGCTTATTCGTCATGTCACTTGGAGCGAACCAGGCCACTCTTTAAATACCTGATGACATGTTCTTTAGAGCGGACATGTATGTTGGCTTGTGGAACGGAACTCTGTCAAATTCATTTCAGAAAGCATTAAAAACATAGGAATTGGATAGGAAAAGCTGTGTAACTTCACATATATTGATTCTGCCTTTATACGTGAAGATGAACTGTCTCAACTGACTGTTTAGGGTCGGAACACGGTCCAACAGATAATAACCAGGAGCTTCTCAGGAAGCCTTAGTATTATCTAAACTTACAAAGTGAGTACATTCTCTTTTTATAAATCTTTTTGTGAGTCAAAATGTTTTACCAAAACCTCAAATGTTTTAATTATGCTTAAACAGTAATTGAGTATTTGTAAGTCTACAATTACTGCCGGTATGTTGGGGTTTTGTATACAAAATTTGTGAGACGTTACCATTGGACAAAGAGTTAGCCAATGAGTAATATGACCCACAAGTCGGGTTGACAGTACCAATTGGGTAATTGATTAGATCAAGCAAATGTAATTGCAGGTTGCCCTCAATTCGGTTAAAGTATTAAAACTATTTTGATTAAACTGGGATGCACTCACCAGTATTTCTTGCTGACAAAATGTTTTTAAAACGCGTTTCAGGTAACATAATATGAAAGCCCAATAGAAGCCAGCTGGAGAGCAATGAAGGCTTGGAATAGTGGCTGAAAAGTTACCTAAATAAATAAAACATTTTATTTTCAATAAATAGGGTTTATCCCTATAAACATGTTTGTAATGGAAACTTGGGTTTATCCCAATACATTTATTAATTATAAAATGAGGTGTTTTACTCTGATAAAAATATTTCCTAACTACGGTCCTGATGTATTCCGCTGCCAAACTAATAAACACCGATACCACCCACTCTGAGTAGCTCGCGGCTGCCTCCTCCCGGGCAGGGGTCGGGGGTTGCAACATATACGAGGAAGCATTTTTCCACCACTAAATTTGTTTTGTTTTTTAGAGACAAAAAATTGTTGCGATCGTCTCACAACATCTGATACACATATATAATGACGCGACATTGATGAGTGTTTTTTTTCTTTGAATCATTTCTAAATTAAGAATCTTAACTATCATGAGTACCCAAAGTACCAGATTACGTGTTAGTTTGTTCAGAGAAAAAAATCGTGATCAACCAATATACAAAAGCTTTCTTCACATGCTTACGATTCCAAGAGGTCTTCTTTATATCCATTGGTCCCTTCCATTATAAAATTGAAGCATGACAGGATACCTCAAAAATTTAAGGTTGGTACATATAAAATCTCTGTCTATATTTTTTTATTAAATATATAAAGTTTATATATGTATAATAATAAGTGTATAGGGTTTGGTTGTAGATGTGGTTGGGAGAATAATAGAAGGTAAACTCGATCGATGTTGTGTTGAACTTTCTCTTCAAGATAAGACGTGAGTTACTATTTATTAACAAATTACAAACATATATTTACATCATATGTAAAAAAATATTATTAATAAAAGAGCTTTAACCCAAGATTGTTATATACAGTGGTCACACAATACAAATGTTTTTGTCCGCCTTGAAGCCTTCTGATGTTATACGTACAATTCGAGTCGTGCAACAAAAGTCTATTATATATGTATCGCGTGTGAAGTTGGTTCATCTACCAGATAGTATGTTATGCTTTACACATGAACTTTCTAAAAATTAGTTACTGTAGGATCGTATTCTGACCCAAACGAGTCGTTCAGAGGCTTTCTCCTTGGTTTCAGGTGCGGAATAACAAGAAACTAAGGTAGAAACAGCAGGCAAATCACTTTAACTACTTGTTTATTGATTTCAAACGTTTACAGCTCAAATCTCGCACCGGCAGAGCTTCGGCACGATTTCTACGCCCTGTTCCAAATGAGATCGCCTTTAGGGTATTTATAAGGATCTGGAACCGCTTATTGGACAGGCCCAACAAGCGGCCCATGACATTGGAGCGGCCCAGAACATTGACACAAAAGCGGTCCACATTGATGACACATGAACGGCCCACCAACGTCCATACGAGCGATCCAACATGTAACACTCGAGCGGACTACACATGACCGTTCGAGCGACCCATAACCCTAATTTGACATATGAGCGATCCATTATCCTAAGATCTATACATTTACACATTTTCTCTTATTACGTGCCTAGATCTAACGTTCTAAGATAATGACTCGATACAAGACGTAATCAGCAGTTGTAGTGCACCAACAGACTCCCCCTCAGATGTTGATGGAGTCGACTATCGAGTCACACCATGCTGTCTTCAGTTCTTCAGTCTTGATCAGTCTTTGGGCTTCTCTCTCTTTATCATTCTATCATTCTAAGACACGAACGAAGATGTAGTCGACAGACAACTGCACCAACAGACTCCCCCTTGAATGTTGACGGAATCTTCAGTGAGTGTCTTCAAACATTCACAACTCTTCAATCTTGTTCGGCCTTCTTCAGGAACTCAGCCTGGAATAATATCTTCTTCAGGAATTCCTTCCTGGAATCACATGCCTGGATCATTCTCTGGCTCTAACTTTCATCAGACTCCCCCTATCATAATGCTGGGATCTCTGTCTGGAAATCGTTATCACCATTGAAATCAACTCCTGGCTTTCTCTGTTTAAGCTCTCCTCTGGTTCTGATGTGTCTCCTGGCTATTCGTGGCAACAGGATCAGAAACCTGCAAAACTCAACCATACTATTACAAACTAATACAATTTGCAATTCAACTTAATGAATCAGCAAATCATATAAGAAAAATTATGAAGATCAAACTGTAGGTTACCATTCAACTTATTCATCAAGTTAATGAACCAAATTTGCATTTCAAATCTTCACAATTTAACACACTCTCCTAAACCACAAGTTCAACATGTTTAGTACTTGAAATGTCAAATATCAGTTCTTCACACTCTGTTGTCGAAAATCTTTTTGTAGTTTTCAAATAACAAACAAAAATACAATATTTTTGAATTTTTGAATTTAGAGAAATACAGAAATGAACTCTATTTTTGAGAGATTGTGCAAGAGGATCATATCGGTTTTTGAGACATATCACCAACACCGTTGATCTTGATTAATCAGTCAATGTTAAAAACAAATTTACTTCTGATTGTCAGTATTGTTGTCCACTTAAACCTCTACACAAATTTTCAATTGATTCAAGATACGTATTTAATGTATTAGCACTTAAACTTATTTGAGTGTCCCACCTCTTGAATATACTCCCGTATCCAGATCCCAATATTCTGATTTACAGGTAAGTATATTACAAATGATATCTGTATATAAATTAGGGGAAAAATGCGAGAACTGAGGGATCTCAGGTCAGAACTTCCGTTCAGCAGAGAGATATCAGCTTCGACTTAGCAGTGGGTCCCCTTTAGAGGATCTTTTCAGCTACAACAACTGATCATCAATTTTATTGTCTAATCAGCTGAGGGCTTTATGCTATGTTTCAAGCATATGAAGGAAATATTAGCCAGGGACTAGGTCAGAACTACCGTTCAGCAGAAGTCCCGGAATAATACCCCAGACATCATTTGAGTACAAGAACCTAGTATTTCAGAATAAGAAACCTTTCAAACGAGATTTCAGGGGTTACCTATATATCCAAGTAGTGTTCCCCACAAAATAAGTAAGTTTGATTTTATGTTTATATCTCGAATACAATTTACTAACTGTGTGAAGCCTACTGACACATCATTAGTAAGACTCGTTTAAAACAATTTTGACTTTACAAATCTCTAGCATGCTGTAATAGTCCACCGATGTACTATCATCTCCTCTTTTTGCAACAAAAACTCATTTTCATTTTTCAATTTTTTTAAATTTTTCAAAATTTTATTATCTTTTGTCCTCGGGTTCACAGAATTGTAGGATCGTATTCTGACCCAAAAGAGTCGTTCAGAGGCTTTCTCCTTGGTTTCAGGTGCGGAATAACAAGAAACTAAGGTAGAAACAGCAGGCAAATCACTTTAACTACTTGTTTATTGATTTCAAACGTTTACAGCTCAAATCTCGCACCGGCAGAGCTTCGGCACGATTTCTACGCCCTGTTCCAAATGAGATCGCCTTTAGGGTATTTATAAGGATCTGGAACCGCTTATTGGATAGGCCCAATAAGCGGCCCATGACATTAGAGCGGCCCAGAACATTGACACAAAAGCGGTCCACATTGATGACACATGAACGGCCCACCAACGTCCATACGAGCGATCCAACATGTAACACTCGAGCGGACTACACATGACCGTTCGAGCGACCCATAACCCTAATTTGACATATGAGCGATCCATTATCCTAAGATCTATACATTTACACATTTTCTCTTATTACGTGCCTAGATCTAACGTTCTAAGATAATGACTCGATACAAGACGTAATCAGCAGATGTAGTGCACCAACAGACTCCCCCTCAGATGTTGATGGAGTCGACTATCGAGTCACACCATGCTGTCTTCAGTTCTTCAGTCTTGATCAGTCTTTGGGCTTCTCTCTCTTTATCATTCTATCATTCTAAGACACGAACGAAGATGTAGTCGACAGACAACTGCACCAACAGACTCCCCCTTGAATGTTGACGGAATCTTCAGTGAGTGTCTTCAAACATTCACAACTCTTCAATCTTGTTCGGCCTTCTTCAGGAACTCAGCCTGGAATAATATTCTTCAGGAATTCCTTCCTGGAATCACATGCCTGGATCATTCTCTGGCTCTAACTTTCATCAGACTCCCCCTATCATAATGCTGGGATCTCTGTCTGGAAATCGTTATCACCATTGAAATCAACTCCTGGCTTTCTCTGTTTAAGCTCTCCTCTGGTTCTGATGTGTCTCCTGGCTATTCGTGGCAACAGGATCAGAAACCTGCAAAACTCAACCATACTATTACAAACTAATACAATTTGCAATTCAACTTAATGAATCAGCAAATCATATAAGAAAAATTATGAAGATCAAACTGTAGGTTACCATTCAACTTATTCATCAAGTTAATGAACCAAATTTGCATTTCAAATCTTCACAATTTAACACACTCTCCCAAACCACAAGTTCAACATGTTTAGTACTTGAAATGTCAAATATCAGTTCTTCACACTCTGTTGTCGAAAATCTTTTTGTAGTTTTCAAATAACAAACAAAAATACAATATTTTTGAATTTTTGAATTTAGAGAAATACAGAAATGAACTCTATTTTTGAGAGATTGTGCAAGAGGATCATATCAGTTTTTGAGACATATCACCAACACCGTTGATCTTGATTAATCAGTCAATATTAAAAACAAATTTACTTCTGATTGTCAGTATTGTTGTCCACTTAAACCTCTACACAATAATTGATTCAAGATACGTATTTAATGTATTAGCACTTAAACTTATTTGAGTGTCCCACCTCTTGAATATACTCCCGTATCCAGATCCCAATATTCTGATTTACAGGTAAGTATATTACAAATGATATCTGTATATAAATTAGGGGAAAAATGCGAGAACTGAGGGATCTCAGGTCAGAACTTCCGTTTAGCAGAGAGATATCAGCTTCGACTTAGCAGTGGGTCCCCTTTAGAGGATCTTTTCATCTACAACAACTGATCATCAATTTTATTGTCTAATCAGCTGAGGGCTTTATGCTATGTTTCAAGCATATGAAGGAAATATTAGCCAGGGACTAGGTCAGAACTACCGTTCAGCAGAAGTCCCGGAATAATACCCCATACATCATTTGAGTACAAGAACCTAGTATTTCAGAATAAGAAACCTTTCAAACGAGATTTCAGGGGTTACCTATATATCCAAGTAGTGTTCCCCACAAAATAAGTAAGTTTGATTTTATGTTTATATCTCGAATACAATTTACTAACTGTGTGAAGCCTACTGACACATCATTAGTAAGACTCGTTTAAAACAATTTCGACTTTACAAATCTCTAGCATGCTGTAATAGTCCACCGATGTACTATCATCTCCTCTTTTTGCAACAAAAACTCATTTTCATTTTTCAATTTTTTTAAATTTTTCAAAATTTTATTATCTTTTGTCCTCGGGTTCACAGAATTGTAGGATCGTATTCTGACCCAAACGAGTCGTTCAGAGGCTTTCTCCTTGGTTTCAGGTGCGGAATAACAAGAAACTAAGGTAGAAACAGCAGGCAAATCACTTTAACTACTTGTTTATTGATTTCAAACGTTTACAGCTCAAATCTCGCACCGGCAGAGCTTCGGCACGATTTCTACGCCCTGTTCCAAATGAGATCGCCTTTAGGGTATTTATAAGGATCTGGAACCGCTTATTGGACAGGCCCAATAAGCGGCCCATGACATTAGAGCGGCCCAGAACATTGACACAAAAGCGGTCCACATTGATGACACATGAACGGCCCACCAACGTCCATACGAGCGATCCAACATGTAACACTCGAGCGGACTACACATGACCGTTCGAGCGACCCATAAACCTAATTTGACATATGAGCGATCCATTATCCTAAGATCTATACATTTACACATTTTCTCTTATTACGTGCCTAGATCTAACGTTCTAAGATAATGACTCGATACAAGACGTAATCAGCAGATGTAGTGCACCAACAGACTCCCCCTCAGATGTTGATGGAGTCGACTATCGAGTCACACCATGCTGTCTTCAGTTCTTCAGTCTTGATCAGTCTTTGGGCTTGTCTCTCTTTATCATTCTATCATTCTAAGACACGAACGAAGATGTAGTCGACAGACAACTGCACCAACAGACTCCCCCTTGAATGTTGACGGAATCTTCAGTGAGTGTCTTCAAACATTCACAACTCTTCAATCTTGTTCGGCCTTCTTCAGGAACTCAGCCTGGAATAATATCTTCTTCAGGAATTCCTTCCTGGAATCACATGCCTGGATCATTCTCTGGCTCTAACTTTCATCAGACTCCCCCTATCATAATGCTGGGATCTCTGTCTGGAAATCGTTATCACCATTGAAATCAACTCCTGGCTTTCTCTGTTTAAGCTCTCCTCTGGTTCTGATGTGTCTCCTGGCTATTCGTGGCAACAGGATCAGAAACCTGCAAAACTCAACCATACTATTACAAACTAATACAATTTGCAATTCAACTTAATGAATCAGCAAATCATATAAGAAAAATTATGAAGATCAAACTGTAGGTTACCATTCAACTTATTCATCAAGTTAATGAACCAAATTTGCATTTCAAATCTTCACAATTTAACACACTCTCCCAAACCACAAGTTCAACATGTTTAGTACTTGAAATGTCAAATATCAGTTCTTCACACTCTGTTGTCGAAAATCTTTTTGTAGTTTTCAAATAACAAACAAAAATACAATATTTTTGAATTTTTGAATTTAGAGAAATACAGAAATGAACTCTATTTTTGAGAGATTGTGCAAGAGGATCATATCGGTTTTTGAGACATATCACCAACACCGTTGATCTTGATTAATCAGTCAATGTTAAAAACAAATTTACTTCTGATTGTCAGTATTGTTGTCCACTTAAACCTCTACACAAATTTTCAGTTGATTCAAGATACGTATTTAATGTATTAGCACTTAAACTTATTTGAGTGTCCCACCTCTTGGATATACTCCCGTATCCAGATCCCAATATTCTGATTTACAGGTAAGTATATTACAAATGATATCTGTATATAAATTAGGGGAAAAATGCGAGAACTGAGGGATCTCAGGTCAGAACTTCCGTTCAGCAGAGAGATATCAGCTTCGACTTAGCAGTGGGTCCCCTTTAGAGGATCTTTTCAGCTACAACAACTGATCATCAATTTTATTGTCTAATCAGTTGAGGGCTTTATGCTATGTTTCAAGCATATGAAGGAAATATTAGCCAGGGACTAGGTCAGAACTACCGTTCAGCAGAAGTCCCGGAATAATACCCCAGACATCATTTGAGTACAAGAACCTAGTATTTCAGAATAAGAAACCTTTCAAACGAGATTTCAGGGGTTACCTATATATCCAAGTAGTGTTCCCCACAAAATAAGTAAGTTTGATTTTATGTTTATATCTCGAATACAATTTACTAACTGTGTGAAGCCTACTGACACATCATTAGTAAGACTCGTTTAAAACAATTTTGACTTTACAAATCTCTAGCATGCTGTAATAGTCCACCGATGTACTATCATCTCCTCTTTTTGCAACAAAAACTCATTTTCATTTTTGAATTTTTTTAAATTTTTCAAAATTTTATTATCTTTTGTCCTCGGGTTCACAGAATTGTAGGATCGTATTCTGACCCAAACGAGTCGTTCAGAGGCTTTCTCCTTGGTTTCAGGTGCGGAATAACAAGAAACTAAGGTAGAAACAGCAGGCAAATCACTTTAACTACTTGTTTATTGATTTCAAACGTTTACAGCTCAAATCTCGCACCGGCAGAGCTTCGGCACGATTTCTACGCCCTGTTCCAAATGAGATCGCCTTTAGGGTATTTATAAGGATCTGGAACCGCTTATTGGACAGGCCCAATAAGCGGCCCATGACATTAGAGCGGCCCAGAACATTGACACAAAAGCGGTCCACATTGATGACACATGAACGGCCCACCAACGTCCATACGAGCGATCCAACATGTAACACTCGAGCGGACTACACATGACCGTTCGAGCGACCCATAACCCTAATTTGACATATGAGCGATCCATTATCCTAAGATCTATACATTTACACATTTTCTCTTATTACGTGCCTAGATCTAACGTTCTAAGATAATGACTCGATACAAGACGTAATCAGCAGATGTAGTGCACCAACAGACTCCCCCTCAGATGTTGATGGAGTCGACTATCGAGTCACACCATGCTGTCTTCAGTTCTTCAGTCTTGATCAGTCTTTGGGCTTCTCTCTCTTTATCATTCTATCATTCTAAGACACGAACGAAGATGTAGTCGACAGACAACTGCACCAACAGACTCCCCCTTGAATGTTGACGGAATCTTCAGTGAGTGTCTTCAAACATTCACAACTCTTCAATCTTGTTCGGCCTTCTTCAGGAACTCAGCCTGGAATAATATCTTCTTCAGGAATTCCTTCCTGGAATCACATGCCTGGATCATTCTCTGGCTCTAACTTTCATCAGACTCCCCCTATCATAATGCTGGGATCTCTGTCTGGAAATCGTTATCACCATTGAAATCAACTCATGGCTTACTCTGTTTAAGCTCTCCTCTGGTTCTGATGTGTCTCCTGGCTATTCGTGGCAACAGGATCAGAAACCTGCAAAACTCAACCATACTATTACAAACTAATACAATTTGCAATTCAACTTAATGAATCAGCAAATCATATAAGAAAAATTATGAAGATCAAACTGTAGGTTACCATTCAACTTATTCATCAAGTTAATGAACCAAATTTGCATTTCAAATCTTCACAATTTAACACACTCTCCCAAACCACAAGTTCAACATGTTTAGTACTTGAAATGTCAAATATCAGTTCTTCACACTCTGTTGTCGAAAATCTTTTTGTAGTTTTCAAATAACAAACAAAAATACAATATTTTTGAATTTTTCAATTTAGAGAAATACAGAAATGAACTCTATTTTTGAGAGATTGTGCAAGAGGATCATATCGGTTTTTGAGACATATCACCAACACCGTTGATCTTGATTAATCAGTCAATGTTAAAAACAAATTTACTTCTGATTGTCAGTATTGTTGTCCACTTAAACCTCTACACAAATTTTCAATTGATTCAAGATACGTATTTAATGTATTAGCACTTAAACTTATTTGAGTGTCCCACCTCTTGAATATACTCCCGTATCCAGATCCCAATATTCTGATTTACAGGTAAGTATATTACAAATGATATCTGTATATAAATTAGGGGAAAAATGCGAGAACTGAGGGATCTCAGGTCAGAACTTCCGTTCAGCAGAGAGATATCAGCTTCGACTTAGCAGTGGGTCCCCTTTAGAGGATCTTTTCAGCTACAACAACTGATCATCAATTTTATTGTCTAATCAGCTGAGGGCTTTATGCTATGTTTCAAGCATATGAAGGAAATATTAGCCAGGGACTAGGTCAGAACTACCGTTCAGCAGAAGTCCCGGAATAATACCCCAGACATCATTTGAGTACAAGAACCTAGTATTTCAGAATAAGAAACCTTTCAAACGAGATTTCAGGGGTTACCTATATATCCAAGTAGTGTTCCCCACAAAATAAGTAAGTTTGATTTTATGTTTATATCTCGAATACAATTTACTAACTGTGTGAAGCCTACTGACACATCATTAGTAAGACTCGTTTAAAACAATTTTGACTTTACAAATCTCTAGCATGCTGTAATAGTCCACCGATGTACTATCATCTCCTCTTTTTGCAACAAAAACTCATTTTCATTTTTCAATTTTTTTAAATTTTTCAAAATTTTATTACTCCCCCTAAAATCAAAATATGTTTCAATTTTGATTTTCTAAAAAAAATAAATTGAAAACAAGCTATACAAGAAACTTGACAACATTATGTGAATTACCTCAATTCACCATTCTCGTGCAAAACAATCAGAACTCCCCCTCACAACAAACTATTTTCCCATTGTGATTTCAAAACACTTAAGTTTGTTTCAATCAAAATGGTTTTTCCGGAAAAATTAGTTTGTGTTCAAACCATTTGTAGATTTGGGGTTATCTCATCATCTTGTTTTTTTCAAACATTTTAAAGATTTATCATTTCCAGTTTTAACATAAACCATTTGTAGAAAATCAAGTACAACTTAATGTCCCTGATTTACCACATTTGAGACGAAAAATCACCAAAGTGAAATTTCTCAAGAGATGTGCCGATTCATGATCCACGATACCATCTTGGGATCTCTGGCAAGTCAGGTTTTTCTATTTAAACAATTTCACCCAAGCCTGACTGTCCTTGGGTGATTTTGAATTCTTGCTCAACAATGGTGGAAAGTTTTTCACATCCATTGTTAAACTAGAATTCTCAACTTTTACCTCAACCAATGGCTCCTCTGGTTTTATCATACCAGAATCATTGCCTACAGGTGGCTTGTCCGACTTTGATCTGTCAGATTCATCGCCGACCTTTTCTTTCTTCTTCTCCTCTTTTGTCCTCAGATGTGTATCTGATGAATTCTTTTTGCTCAACTTTGTATATGAAGGAGTAGATTCATCAGAACTATTATTCTGTTTGTCCTGTGAACCCGAGGACAAAATCTTCTCGAGATATTCTCTCGCTTTCTTTCTCTTCTTCCTCAGTCGGTCTTTCTGCCCCTGTGAAAGTTTAACTTTCTTTTCCTGAATTGACTGTACTGGAACTTTAGGTTTCAGAACCTTTTGCTCATGGGGCTTGACTTTGACTGGAATCTTAGCCGTTTTCTCAGAATTAACCCTCAATCTTTCACTTGATTTCCTTGGGCAATCTCTGGCAATGTGACCTTTGATGTTGCAGTTAAAGCACCTCCTGGTCTCATAACTCCAATAGTGGCAGTTAACAGCAATGTGTCCGTGATAGCCACAGCTGTAACACGCTCTGTTATCATACCTATCACCATTTTTAGTCCAAACACTCAAATCAAAGCATTGTTTGGCTTGGTGATATTCCTTTCTCAACTTTGCTGAATTTGGCTTTGAAGCACTATGGTCTGTCCTGCACCCAACAATTTTTGAATTTTCATTTTTTAAATTTTTTGATTTTTGATTGCGATTGGATGATTGAACTGATGAGCTTTTTTCTTCATTTTTAAATTTTTGTTTCTGTTTTACAATCTTCTTCACAGGTTTCTGCTTAGAGCATTCTCCCTTTTCAGTCGAGTGTAAAACAGTTTTCTGAAATTTTCTTGTTAATTTTGAAATTGTTTTCTTTTTCTTAATTTCAGCATCAGACTCTGTCTCAGACTCATCTGCTGAATAAAATTTCTCATTTTCATCATCAGTTTTCTCATCACAATCTTCAACTTTGACTTCGTCAAAGTTTGTAACATTTTCACTTATCGGCATAGAATTGATTGGTTTTGGACAGGGAAAATTCAAACTGTCAGATTTAGTCACAAAACCTATCAATTTCTTCTCAAGTTCATCAATTTTGTTCCTCGAATTCTCAGCTTCACTTTCAAGCTGAGATATTCTCCCAAAATGAGACTTGATTGTTTTCTCATTATCATTCTTCAAATTTTCAAGAACAGATTTTTCACTCATCAAAACTTTTATCTGTTCCTGAAATTTTGATTCATTCGCTTTCAAATTCTTGTTTTCCAACTTGATCCAGAAATCTGCATCTTCTGATGATTTCTATTTGCTTTCAAGCTCTTTTTCCAACTTTTTGATTTTCACTTGAGCGTACTCACCTTCTTTTTCAAGTTTGATAATTTTCAGAAGATGGGAATTTATCATTTTCTGTTTTTCAATGTTGTTTTTACTAAAAACATTTCTCCCATCTTCAAGAATTTTCATTTGATTTTGAAAATCTTTCTCGATTTTTGATTTTTCAATTTCACAATTTTTAACCTTTTCTTCAAACTTCTGATTTTTCAACATCAAACTGTTAAAATTACTTAACAGTTTGTTGTTTTCAACTTTCAGTTTCTCACAAATACCCTGAACCATAAGAATCTGTTTTTCAGCAGTATGCTTCTCGTCTTTCAACCTTTTGACTTTAGATGCCAAACTTTCTATGTCTTTCACGAGTTTGTCATTGTTTATCTTCAAGTTGTCACATTTAGAGCATACTAACGTAGAACATAAAGATCCAGACTCTACAGATTCTCTGATTTCTGAAGCTTCATCTTTCTTTTCATCGTTAATTTTCATCTGTTCTTCAATTTTTCCAATGAGTTGACTAATTGTTAGGCTAGAAAATTCTCCAGAACTTTTTAATTTTAAGATGCAATTTTCCCATTCCTCTTGAGGTAAAGCACTGGCAAATTTTTCGACCCATTCCTCTGATGCTTTGGTTAAACCAAATATGGACATTGAATGAACAAGATGTTTGTATCTCTCAATGACACATCTTGTGCTTTCTCCTGGAAAACCTGAAAATGAATCAAACTCTTTCGTTAGTACTTTTCTTCTATCACATTCTTCTTGAGTCATGTTAAAGATATTGAACTCCATTATTCGGTCAAACACTTTGACTAATCAATGAAAATGTAAGATGTACACTTGAACTAGACTTTGACTGAAAAGCAAACCAGAAAATGACCAAACACGTGGATCGTTCAAATGAGCGAACCAAATGATGATCAAATAAGCGGTCCAGATGAAGTGTTCAAATAAGTGGTCCAACAACGTTCGAATAAGCGATCTACAATCGTTCGGATGAGCGATCCACAAATGTTCGAATAAGCGATCCAAATAAGCGGTTCACGTGATGTTCGGTCGAGCGATTCAAGGGTTGTTGTCCGGATGAGCGGTCCAAATTAGTCCAAATAAGCGATTCAGACTTGGTCCGAATAAGCGGTTCACAAAAGTGAATTTGGAGCGGTCCAAGATCAATCCGACCGAGTGAGCGGTTCAAGATCCGTCCGGATGAGCGGTTCAAGAGTCCAATTTACGAGCGGTCCACAATTTCAAATCCAAATTTCACCCACTTAAACTTCGAATTTTGATTTGAAACTTTCTAGGGTTTTTCACGGTACTAATGCGCACAATCCCTGAGATTTTGAGCGAATTCCGACCGTGAAATCTTCCCGAATCAGAAAAAGAAGATGTAGAAGTAAGAAAAAGTGACAAAATCCAGCTAATTTCTGCAGAGAACCTCTTCCTGCCCTCTGATACCAATTGTAGGATCGTATTCTGACCCAAACGAGTCGTTCAGAGGCTTTCTCCTTGGTTTCAGGTGCGGAATACAAGAAACTAAGGTAGAAACAGCAGGCAAATCACTTTAACTACTTGTTTATTGATTTCAAACGTTTACAGCTCCAATCTCGCACCGGCAGAGCTTCGGCACGATTTCTACGCCCTGTTCCAAATGAGATCGCCTTTAGGGTATTTATAAGGATCTGGAACCGCTTATTGGACAGGCCCAATAAGCGGCCCATGACATTGGAGCGGCCCAGAACATTGACACAAAAGCGGTCCACATTGATGACACATGAACGGCCCACCAACGTCCATACGAGCGATCCAACATGTAACACTCGAGCGGACTACACATGACCGTTCGAGCGACCCATAACCCTAATTTGACATATGAGCGATCCATTATCCTAAGATCTATACATTTACACATTTTCTCTTATTACGTGCCTAGATCTAACGTTCTAAGATAATGACTCGATACAAGACGTAATCAGCAGATGTAGTGCACCAACAGACTCCCCCTCAGATGTTGATGGAGTCGACTATCGAGTCACACCATGCTGTCTTCAGTTCTTCAGTCTTGATCAGTCTTTGGGCTTCTCTCTCTTTATCATTCTATCATTCTAAGACACGAACGAAGATGTAGTCGACAGACAACTGCACCAACAGTTACATTTAAAGGCTCATGTAATTTAATAAAAATTATATTTTATTTGTTATTTTAGATAATATTTTGAAGTCTACGGAGTTGAGTACGATTACCTACGAACCAGATATGGTCGAGGCACAAGATATTTAAATTATGTATCGTTATCCAAGTTTGTGTTTATGTTAGAAACAATTTGGTGTTGTTATATGTTTAATTGTTGAATACTAAAGTCCATGTTGGTGTTTTGTGTTTCGCTTTTTGTTTCCCTCATATTGAAGTAATGTCCTAATTGCCTTTTTCCCTGTAAGCATCTAACATTATTTTTTTATGTGTCGAAATTTGGTACAGTAGAGGAGAAGATACAAGAAAGTCATGAGCGAACGGATGTATTGGTAAAACAGGAAGAGATACAAGAGACTCCCCATATTTTGTTTTTGGTGTTTTGTCCAGCTACTTACTTGTTTTTGTACTCTTCTTGTTTTTTAATTACATCTACTTCCTAGTTTTGTACTCTTTTTGTAGATAGATCACGCCATAGTTAAAAAAATTTAACAAAGGTATGTCGCCAAAGAATTGATAAGCTGATAGAAAACCCAAATGCCAACTTATCACGAATAAGAAAACTAACTTAAGTACTATACAATATATCACGAGACGACTGATAAACTAACAGTAAACGAGTATCCTATTGTAAATCGCCACTCCGGCCGCATCGCGCGGGTAAATGACTAGTTATTAAATGGGTAGATTACGGGTAAATTGACTGTTAGAAATATGAGACATTTAGACAAACATAGGATCCGTTTAATAATAAATTATAAAAATACATTATAATTGACCTTACTCCGTTTTTAATGAAACTTAGGCTAAATGAGTGAAGCAGCTGAATTAATTATAATATATAAATTAATAAAATAAATAATAATAATAATAATAATAATAATAATAATAATAATAATAGTAGTAATAATAATAATAATAATAATAATAATAATAAACTAACTAAACATATACATGCATGTTGTGTGTACATGCATGAATTGAATGTAGTTGTATACGTGTATCAATATTAGGAAGATGAGAAGGAATCTTATGAAACTTATACTCCAATATTGTTAGAAAGGCTTATAAATAGAAGCACATAACAACATTCAACCTCTGCTCATTCTTTCAGTTCCATCTCTCGCCCTCTCTTTCTCTCTCTCTCAATTCTATATTCCTATTTTTTTATCTTTTTCACCTATAACAATAATAAAGCCCTGCCTCGTTTTAAGTGTTTTAACCCCTGATCACTGAGTCGATACCCTGTCCGATTGATCTAGAACGCAGCAACGCATGTCAAGTGTAACGCTGATGTGGGACCAAGTGTGGAGGAGCAGGCTATTTTGCATTTGGAGGCCCAAGATCGTGTAATAAAAGGGGCTTCACTAAAATGGCTCTAACTTGGGCTACGGGGGTCCGTTTTGGTCCGGTTTGGGTCGTCGTCCGGGCCAAAAAAACGCTTATTTCCATGAGTTATTTTATGTTTTGTGTTTTTAGTGGATTTTTGGATTTTGTTTTGCTCTAGTTTGGGTCGTCATCCGGGCCAAAAAACGCTTATTTCCGTGCCTTTTGGGTGGAATCTTGGGGGTTGGGGAAGAACACACGAGTATTCTTTGAATCAACGTGTTTGATCTTCGTTTCCGTATCTCGCGCTACATCAAATGCCCTGCTTTTTCATACTTCCCATAATTAGAAAGCGTTGCTTGTGTTACTATTTTTGGAAGTCTTGTATTCTTGTATTCGTCTTTTCGTTGTGATCGTTGTAAAATCCGAAATTTGGATCATAATGAAATTCATATTTTTTCTTTACATTTATGTTATACACGTTTCAATACTCGTTCATACGCTTAGATTGATTAAACATGCGATAATTTATTCATACCTTGTGCTAAAAACGTCAAACTTGCGAACACACGATTATATGTTCAACTTACTTGAATACGACACTTATTCTCGACAAATATACATGTTTATACATGTTTTATGATTGGTTTTATAAAATAATTACATAACATACCTTTTTATATGACTCTTCATACTTAAAACACTTTGCAACATCTTAAAACATCATAAGTTTGGAGTATAGGGACCAAGCATAGCAAAAATCAAACAAAAACTTGAGCCACAAGGGCTCGCGGCCCGCGAAGACCCCACATGGGTGAGTCGCACCCCGCGACGTCTCGGATCCGCGACAAGACCTGATCAGCCTTGCTGATTGGCGGGTTTTGTTGTGTTTAGTGAGTTTAAACTTGCGTTTCTTGTATTAAATGCTCACCAAACCCAACCCTAATCCTTCCCTATAAAACCCAAGCATCTTCCACAAATTTTCCACTTTACAACTCACTTAAAACACTCTCAAATCTCTCCTTAATCAACTGTTAATCAGAAACAAGATCAGAATCATACCAACTTGCTTAAGTGAGCATAACTTCTTCATTTCTCATTCTTTTTCTTTGATTCTTTTTCCTAATCACTTAGAAAAACCTTAGGGATGTTTCCATAGGTTTTCCATGGAAATCCAAGGCCTGGAACATCACCAAAACAGGCTCCAAAGTAAAGAAAACTTTCTGTTTTGATTTAAACACTTGTTAAACTACTTGAACTTGAGGTTTCTCATACACATTCCTATGTCCTTATGCTCATAATCACATCTATGGTTAGTTGGGCTTAAAAACAAGGTTGTGACATGTAAAATCAGAGGTTTAATCCTCATAAACATTCTGTTTTGTTTGGGTTGTAACCCACAAGTGATGAACAAGTCCAAGACTTCAGATTGTGTGATTATAGGACTAGCTTGGGCTATCCTACTTGAAAATCCACACATCACTTGATGTTTTCTTAGATTAGTTGTACTTATTTCCGTCCTTGTTGTACGTTCATGACCTTTCTTGTTATCTATGACAACATGTGTAGTGGTGGAAACCAAAGAGGTACCTAAATGGAAGACTTGTCTTTCCTACCTCATACATGACTTATGTGAAATACAAAGAGGTTCCTAAATGGAGGATTCATCCTCCTACCTCATGCTTAACTTATATGACAATATGATATCTATATAACTTATATAATATATTCAAGTAACCAAACTCTTGATGATGAACTAGCGGTCATTTGTCAAGATAGTAGGTTACATCATCTAAGGACCATAATGCTTGTAACGATTCTAATGGGCATTTTGTGTCACACCCCCAAAATCCACCTGCGGAATACCACCGCTTGGGAGCGTGACTGACCAGGATCAAGCCACCAATCATATTGAACATGTAATAAATATCAAGTTCATTAAATGTAAACCAATCATTCAATACGATAAGTGTTCAAAACATAATTATACTATCAAGTGTAGCGGAAGCATAAGTATGAAAACCCAAAAATATATCATAGTTCAAATGTTTAAATGTTTTAACATGGCATCCACGATCCATGCTCCACAGCGACCTGCTCCTCCCTGTGCAAGCTCCATATAATTAACGACCTTCAAGGCATGTAACAGAGGATCAACAACTAGTTGAGCGAGTTCACAGAAAGTAAGTTCGTAGTAGTAATACGTATGTTCATTTGGTGGGGGCTTCCCATGTATGTGTGTTCTATTAGTGGGGGTTTCCCGTGATTATATTTATTACTAATGGGGGCTTCCCATGTTTATCCTTACTAGACTATTGTAACCATGTGTTCTTCTTAATCTGAGAACAGGAATACGTACAAGGTCACGTAGGTTTTACGTGAGTGCCCTTCCCCGAGGACAGTGGTACGCGTGGGGTTTACGTAGGTTTTACGTAAGTGTCCTTCCGACCCGGAAGACAGTAGTAAGTATGAGTTTACGTAGGTTTTACGTAAGTGTCCTCCCGACCCGGGAGACAGTGGTAGATTCTAATTTACGTAGGTTTTACGTAAGTGTCCTGACTAACCTGAGGACGATGGTATATAGTCTAGCAATAGTGTAAGTACGAGTAATTATCCAATACAAATCTTCCCAACCCAATTCCCAACCCGGGAATCCCATGCCTTGGCTGTGTGAACTCACCTTGGTTTGCTCGGTATGTTATTGCTTCTAGGGTTTATTAAATGTCTAAGTCCGTTACACACGACCTAGGATTCATTGCACATGATACGATGTAAGTGTCTGCATCCAATTAGGGTTTGCAAGTCATTGATATTCAAGCAACTGTGTTTTGTGTGCTTATTGTGTACAGGATGATATCACATAGAATGATTCATACATGCAAGATCATACAGTTGCATTCAGTATCATACGAATATATATATATAGAATCATACATCACGTAAACAGTTACTCGTATTCACATAATTCATGCGTCACGTCTTTGATTTCACAGTTTAGTCTAACGTGGATATTAACCTAATTGCCACCGTTAAGATACTTAGTACATTTAGCAGCTTTAATAAACTTCACAAGTTTAACGGAGTTAGTGACTTAACCAAGTGACATACACATCTTAACAGATTCAACATTATATAGCACACACTCATGGCCTCATATTAATCATACACAAAGTCAGACAGGGCCTTGCCCTTCTTAAAAGCTCGGACAAGTGTGGGGGGGGTTCCCCTGTTCAAAAGTCGGACCAAAGGTCCCTAGCATGAAACTCGGACCTTTGTGGTGCCATTAAAGGTCGGACATAAAGTGGGGGGAATAAAACTCGGACAGGGGGGTGGGGGACCTTCACAAAGGTCGGACAAGTGGGAGAGGGTTAAAATTCGGACCACCCAACTCCTAGATGCAAAACTCGGACCCCCATTTCTAATACAAAAGTCGGACAAGGTCTAGGGTTTAAAACTCGGACCATGTTCATATGCTTAAAGGTCGGACAACACCACCATGCAATAAAATTCGGACCTTATCTAGGGTTAAAGATCGGACAAGATCAAACAATAAAACTCAGACTATGATATATTATTAAAGCTCGGACTAACAACATTCACAAAACTCAGACAAACATTCAATCACACGTTCTGTATAATTGTAACAGTTACGTTTCCTTCGATCAACAGTTACATTCATCGTTCTAAAACCCTAATTCATACATTTGCAGATAAAAAATCACTTATCAAACAATCATTCTATCATAACTTGTATCTTAACATCAAGAAATTGATTACACACTAAACTAAATCATTTCTCAATCATCGGAACTCAAACAATAACCACAGAACTATCATATGAAAACTAGGGTTTACAAGTATTACAAGAATCAAGAATTGATGAAATCAAATAATCAATAATCATTTACCTTGAATTGATTCTAGTTAGAGTATGGAAATCAAGAGTGATGATTAGCTTGTGCCTAGGATGAAGATGATGATGATTGCCAGAGAATCAGAGAATGAAAGTACGTGCTTTGCTTTGTGTAATGATTAGTGAAAAGGAATTAGGGTTAAGTATGATTTAAGTTTCACTAAACACTCTATGCACCCTCAATTATTATCTATTACATATTACAGGCACAAGATGTATATTTCACAGTTTCATCACCACTTCCAATTATTTGTCAAATCTTTCAAAATTAACACATAACCATGCACAATCACACAATATCCTTCATTGTATCAAGACGTTACAGTTCCGCAACAAATCAATTGTGCAAATAAATAACTAAACAACAATAAACGTGCAATAAATGCGGAATTGGAATCTTGGAAACTCGAGTTGTCACATTATCCCCAACTTGAAAGAAATTTCGTCCCGAAATTTAGCATGCGGTTACTGAGGAAGCTAGGTAGATTGTATCATTTACTGGTTTTCCTGGGGTGTCACATCATCCCCCCGTTGATTTGGAATTTCGTCCCGAAATTCTGTTGTAGTAGCTTCAGCCTCAGTAGTAGTTGCGTTGGTTTCGAATAACTGGGGATACTTGAGTTTCATTTGATCTTCGCGTTCCCAGGTATACTCTGGACCACGACGGGAGTTCCAACGAACTCGTACAAGAGGTATTCTAGTGTTCTTGAGGACCTTGACATCCCGGTCCGTGATTTCAACTGGTTCCTCAACGAACTGCAACCGCTCGTCGATAGTGAGTTCCTTAAAAGGAACTATGAGGGTCTCATCTGACAGACACTTCTTCAGATTCGACACGTGGAATACGTTGTGAACTGCACCGAGTTCAGCTGGTAGGTTTAGTCTGTAGGCTACCTTGCCTATTCTTTCAGTGATTTCGAACGGTCCAACATACCGTGGCTTGAGCTTGCCTCGTTTACCAAATCGAACCACACCCTTCCAGGGTGAGACTTTGAGTAGCACTCGATCCCCAACTTGGAACTCGAGCGGTTTTCTGCGTTTATCAGCATAACTTTTCTGGCGATCGCGAGCTGCCGCCATGCGTTGTCGTATTTGTGCTATTCGTTCAGTAGCGTCAACTACCATTTCTGGACCTGTGATTTGACTATCCCCCACCTCTGCCCAACAGAGAGGTGACCGGCATTTACGTCCGTACAATGCCTCGAATGGAGCGGCGTGTATGCTGGTGTGGTAACTGTTATTGTACGAAAACTCCACTAAAGGGAGGTGTTTTTCCCAGCTGTTACCGAAATCGATAACACACGCCCGAAGCATGTCTTCTAGGGTTTGAATCGTGCGCTCAGACTGCCCATCCGTCTGAGGGTGATAAGCCGTGCTCATGTCTAATCGAGAGCCAAAAGCTTTGTGCATTGCTTGCCATAGTTCTGATGTGAATCGTGCATCCCGATCCGAAATAATAGAGGTTGGCACTCCGTGCCTCGAAACAACTTCTTTCAAGTAGATGTCTGCTAATGTAGAGAACTTATCCGTTTCTTTGATAGCCAAGAAATGAGCAGACTTTGTGAGTCGATCAACGATCACCCAAATAGTATCATTCCCGCGCTGGGATCTAGGCAGGCCAGTAACAAAATCCATGGAAATTTCTTCCCATTTCCACTGTGGTATCCTAGGTTGCTGCAGTAGGCCTGAGGGTTTCTGGTACTCTGTCTTGACTCTCGCACAAGTCAAACATTTGCCGACGTAAGTTGCAATGTGGGCCTTCATGCTAGGCCACCAATATGTAGTTCTGATGTCGTGGTACATTTTATCCGAACCTGGATGTACCGAGTAGCGAGACTTATGAGCTTCATCCATCACAAGTTCTCGTAAACCGCCATATAGTGGGACCCAAATACGTCCTGTTACATAGTAGGCGACGTCTTCCTTCTGTTCTAGTCGTTGCCTGGAGCCGCGTAAGGCTTCAGCCCTTACGTTTTCTGGTTTTAATGCTTCTACCTGAGCATTTCGTATCTGTGCAGGAAGATCAGACTGAATAGTGAGCTGCAAAGCTCGTACACGCCTAGGTAGAGTATCCTTTCGACTGAGAGCGTCTGCCACAACATTGGCCTTGCCTGGATGGTACTTGATGGCGCATTCGTAATCATTAAGTAACTCGACCCATCGTCGTTGACGCATGTTCAATTCTTTCTGCTTGAAGATATGCTCAAGACTCCTGTGATTGGTGTAAATAGTGCACTTGGTACCGTACAAGTAGTGTCGCCATATCTTGAGCGCGAAAACAACGGCTCCCAGCTCTAAATCGTGCGTCGTGTAGTTCCGTTCATGAACTTTGAGTTGCTGCAAAGCGTAGGCAATAACTTTATCCCGCTGCATCAATACACAACCAAGCCCCTGTATCGATGCGTCACAATATACTACAAAATCGTCCGTGCCCTCTGGCAATGAGAGAATAGGTGCGCTGCATAGTCTATCCTTCAGGTACTGAAAAGCAGTTTCTTGTGTATTACCCCAACGATAGGTAACGCCTTTCTGTGTCAGCATTGTAAGCGGCTGTGCGATCTTGGAAAAGTCTTTAATGAATCGTCTATAGTATCCTGCCAAACCCAAGAATTGGCGTATTTCCGTTGGTGTGCGAGGCGCTGGCCAATTCCTGATCGAATCTACCTTGGATGGATCGACATGAATCCCATCCATGTTCACCACATGGCCTAGAAAGTGGACTTCACGAAGCCAGAAGTCGCATTTTGAAAACTTTGCGTACAGTTGCTCCTTTCGAAGAAGTTCCAAGATAAGTCGTAAGTGCTGCTCGTGTTCCTCCTGACTCTTGGAGTAGATCAGAATGTCGTCGATGAAGACAATGACGAACTTGTCTAGATAAGGTTTGCACACCCTGTTCATAAGATCCATGAAAACTGCAGGCGCGTTTGTAAGCCCGAATGGCATGACTAGAAACTCGTAGTGACCGTAGCGAGTTCTAAATGCTGTCTTAGAGACGTCCTCATCCCGGACTCTCAGCTGATGGTAACCTGACCTTAGATCAATCTTGGAGTAGTAACTCGACCCTTGCAACTGGTCGAATAAGTCGTCGATGCGAGGAAGAGGATAGCGATTCTTCACTGTGACCTTGTTCAGTTCGCGATAGTCTATGCACATTCTGAAAGTGCCATCATTCTTCTTCACAAACAGTACTGGAGCTCCCCAAGGCGAAGAGCTTGGCCGAATGAAGCCCTTATCCAAGAGCTCTTGTAATTGCTTAGACAGTTCTTCCAGTTCAGTTGGAGCTAAACGATACGGTGCGCGAGCTATAGGTGCTGCTCCTGGAGCTAGCTCGACTTGAAACTCGACCTGGCGATGAGGCGGTAGACCAGGTAAATCTTCAGGAAACACTTGAGGAAAGTCGCGTACAACTGGGATATCCTCTATTCTTTTCTCTTTCGTCGATGCATCAGCAACTAGTGCCAAAATGGCAGTGTGCCCCTTTCATAAACATTTCTGAGCCTTCAAGAAGGAGATGATGCCAACCATAGCACCACTCTTGTCGCCTTGAACTTCGAGAGGTTCTTGACCAGAACGGGGAATACGAATAATCTTCTCCTTACATAAGATCTCTGCTTGCTGCTTGGATAACCAATCCATACCCACGACGATGTCGAAACTACCCAGAACTATAGGGATAAGGTCGATTGAGAAAGTCTGACCAGCGAGGATAAGATTACATCCCTGAACTATGTGTGTGGCCTCTAGACTTTTACCATTAGCTAACTCTACGACATGTTTGGTATTTAGGGGAGTTGGTGCACGTTTTAACATTTGGCTAACTTTCAATGACACGTAACTTGTATCCGCACCCGAATCAAACAATACAGTAACATAAAAGTCGTCAAGAAGAAACTTACCCATTACTACGTTGGGATCATTTCTCGCTTCTCCCTGCCCCAGCACAAATACTCGTCCCCTAGCATCATTGCCGTTGTTGTTCCCACCATTGTTGTTATTGTTGCCATTACGCTGATTGTTGTTATTGTTGCGATTCTGGTTCTGGTTTAACTGGGGACAATCACGCTTGAAATGACCTTCAGCCCCACACTGAAAACATCCCCTGTTGCCCCGCTGTTGCTGCTGCTGATGCTGGTTCTGTGGAGCTGGTGGTGGGTGTTGCTGATTCTGATTCGCAGGCCGTGGACTCCTACAGTCTTTGGCCTCGTGACCCATCTTGAGACACATTTGGCAACGACCCTTGTTGCACTGGCCGCTGTGATGCCTGTTACAGTTGTGACACTCGGGGTGAGATCCTTGATACCTTTTCTGCCTGTGACCACCAGGAGATTGCTGACTAGGACCCTGGTAGTGATCAATCTTCTGCTGTTGAGCCTGGGACTGAACTGAAACTGAACCTTTACTAGAATCCCCATCCCATTTTCTTTTGTTTTCACTGGGAATAGCAGAAGTAGTGACAGCAGTAGTGGTAGCACTGATGCGTTTTGGCAGCTTGTCCTGTTCCACTGCCTGATCCGTAATACGATGAGCAAGGCGCTGAATAGCCTGGATGTTATCAAGATTAGCCGATGTCACATGGCTCTGGATCTCTGGCGCTAATCCCTTGAGGTACAACTCAATGCGCTTGATTGGAGGTTCCACCATAGTTGGGCACAGCACGGCCAGCTCGTTCGACCGTTTAGTGTAAGCTTCGATCTCTGACCCAATCATTTTCAGATGGTACAACTCATCTTCCAACTTGTGGATATCTTCCCGTGTGCAGTATTCACGTTTAATCAGTTCCTTGAAGTCATTCCAAGGGGTGGCGTTAGCAGCTGCCAACCCTAAGATCTGCACGTGTGCGTTCCACCAAGTTAACGCAATCCCCTCTAAGGTACCAGTGGCATACTTGACCCTGCGAGCCTCAGGGCATTCACACATTTCGAATACTGACTCTAACTTCTCAAACCAATGGAGGAGTCCCACTGCCCCCTCGGTGCCACTGAATGTGCTTGGACGACAGTCCATGAAGTTCTTGAAAGTACAAACAGGTTGATGAGCGTGTTGACCTCCTGCATTTGCAGCTGCAGGTGCCGCAACAACTTGTTCATTGATAAGAGCCGTCAACTGGGCTTGTGTCAAGTTAATTCGTCCGGCCATTGATCTTCATATCAAAGGCAACATAAGTGAGAAAGGGTCGCGAATAGTGCGATGACAGAAGAGTGTAAGCACATAGGTGTTCTCAAGCAATAACAAGTAGTGAGCAATGTTATCTAAGCATACTACGAGCAGAGTTCTATGCAATTCTAGCATGTAGGCAATAAATATAAACCTTATTACCTAGAATGTTGAGTCTTGCACGTGGAGAGAAGCTTCGTTGTGGATCGTTGAGAGCACTGTTCTGGTTATAGTCTGGTTTTAATAAAAAATGTTTTCCCTTTTTTAAAACCAAGTTCTCTATAACCAATGGCTCTGATACCAATCTGTCACACCCCCAAAATCCACCTGCGGAATACCACCGCTTGGGAGCGTGACTGACCAAGATCAAGCCACCAATCATATTGAACATGTAATAAATATCAAGTTCATTAAATGTAAACCAATCATTCAATACGATAAGTGTTCAAAACATAATTATAGTATCAAGTGTAGCGGAAGCATAAGTATGAATACCAAAAAATATATCATAGTTCAAATGTTTAAATGTTTTAACATGGCATCCACGATCCATGCTCCACAACGACCTGCTCCTCCCTGTGCAAGCTCCATATAATTAACGACCTGCAAGGCATGTAACAGCGGATCAACAACTAGTTGAGCGAGTTCACAGAAAGTAAGTTCGTAGTAGTAATAAGTATGTTCATTTGGTGGGGGCTTCCCACGTATGTGTGTTCTATTAGTGGGGGTTTCCCGTGATTATATTTATTACTAATGGGGGCTTCCCATGTTTATCCTTACTAGACTATTGTAACCATGTGTTCTTCTTAATCTGAGAACAGGAATACGTACAAGGTCACGTAGGTTTTACGTGAGTGCCCTTCCCCGAGGACAGTGGTACGCGTGGGGTTTACGTAGGTTTTACGTAAGTGTCCTTCCGACCCGGAAGACAGTAGTAAGTATGAGTTTACGTAGGTTTTACGTAAGTGTCCTCCCGACCCGGGAGACAGTGGTAGATTTTAATTTACGTAGGTTTTACGTAAGTGTCCTGACTAACCTGAGGACGATGGTATATAGTCTAGCAATAGTGTAAGTACGAGTAATTATCCAATACAAATCTTCGCAACCCAATTCCCAACCCGGGAATCCCATGCCATGGCTGTGTGAACTCACCTTGGTTTGCTCGGTATGTTATTGCTTCTAGGGTTTATTAAATGTCTAAGTCCGTTACACACGACCTAGGATTTATTGCACATGATACGATGTAAGTGTCTGCATCCAATTAGGGTTTGCAAGTCATTGATATTCAAGCAACTGTGTTTTGTGTGCTTATTGTGTGCAGGATGATATCACACAGAATGATTCATACATGCAAGATCATACAGTTGCATTCAGTATCATACGAATATATATATATATATAGAATCATACATCACGTAAACAGTTACTCGTATTCACATAATTCATGCGTCACGTCTTTGATTTCACAGTTTAGTCTAACGTGGATATTAACCTAATTGCCACCGTTAAGATACTTAGTACATTTAGCAGCTTTAATAAACTTCACAAGTTTAACGGAGTTAGTGACTTAACCAAGTGACATACACATCTTAACAGATTCAACATTATATAGCACACACTCATGGCCTCATATTAATCATACACAAAGTCAGACAGGGCCTTGCCCTTCTTAAAAGCTCGGACAAGTGTGGGGGGGGTTTCCCCTGTTCAAAAGTCGGACCAAAGGTCCCTAGCATGAAACTCGGACCTTTCTGGTGCCATTAAAGGTCGGACATAAAGTGGGGGGAATAAAACTCGGACAGGGGGGTGGGGGACCTTCACAAAGGTCGGACAAGTGGGAGAGGGTTAAAATTCGGACCACCCAACTCCTAGATGCAAAACTCGGACCCCCATTTCTAATACAAAAGTCGGACAAGGTCTAGGATTTAAAACTCGGACCATGTTCATATGCTTAAAGGTCGGACAACACCACCATGCAATAAAATTCGGACCTTATCTAGGGTTAAAGATCGGACAAGATCAAACAATAAAACTCAGACTATGATATGTTATTAAAGCTCGGACTAACAACATTCACAAAACTCAGACAAACATTCAATCACACGTTCTGTATAATTGTAACAGTTACGTTTCCTTCGATCAACAGTTACATTCATCGTTCTAAAACCCTAATTCATACATTTGCAGATCAAAAATCACTTATCAAACAATCATTTTATCATAACTTGTATCTTAACATCAAGCAATTGATTACAGACTAAACTAAATCATTTCTCAATCATCGGAACTCAAACAATAACCACAGAACTATCATATGAAAACTAGGGTTTACAAGTATTACAAGAATCAAGAATTGATGAAATCAAATAATCAATAATCATTTACCTTGAATTGATTCTAGTTAGAGTATGGAAATCAAGAGTGATGATTAGCTTGTGCCTAGGATGAAGATGATGATGATTGCCAGAGAATCAGAGAATGAAAGTACGTGCTTTGCTTTGTGTAATGATTAGTGAAAAGGAATTAGGGTTAAGTATGATTTAAGTTTCACTAAACACTCTATGCACCCTCAATTAGTATCTATTACATATTACAGGCACAAGATGTATATTTCACAGTTTCATCACCACTTCCAATTATTTGTCAAATCTTTCAAAATTAACACATAACCATGCATAATCACACAATATCCTTCATTGTATCAAGACGTTACAGTTCCGCAAAAAATCAATTGTGCAAATAAACAACTAAACAACAATAAACGTGCAATAAATGCGGAATTGGAATCTTGGAAACTCGAGTTGTCACATTATCCCCAACTTGAACGAAATTTCGTCCCGAATTTAGCATGCGGTTACTGGGGAAGCTAGGTAGATTGTATTGTTTACTGGTTTTCCTGGGGTGTCACATCATACCAATCTGTCACACCCCCAAAATCCACCTGCGGAATACCACCGCTTGGGAGCGTGACTGACCAGGATCAAGCCACCAATCATATTGAACATGTAATAAATATCAAGTTCATTAAATGTAAACCAATCATTCAATACGATAAGTGTTCAAAACATAATTATAGTATCAAGTGTAGCGGAAGCATAAGTATGAAAACCCAAAAATATATCATAGTTCAAATGTTTAAATGTTTTAACATGGCATCCACGATCCATGCTCCACGACGACCTGCTCCTCCCTGTGCAAGCTCCATATAATTAACGACCTGCAAGGCATGTAACAGAGGATCAACAACTAGTTGAGCGAGTTCACAGAAAGTAAGTTCGTAGTAGTAATACGTATGTTCATTTGGTGGGGGCTTCCCACGTATGTGTGTTCTATTAGTGGGGGTTTCCCGTGATTATATTTATTACTAATGGGGGCTTCCCATGTTTATCCTTACTAGACTATTGTAACCATGTGTTCTTCTTAATCTGAGAACAGGAATACGTACAAGGTCACGTAGGTTTTACGTGAGTGCCCTTCCCCGAGGACAGTGGCACGCGTGGGGTTTACGTAGGTTTTACGTAAGTGTCCTTCCGACCCGGAAGACAGTAGTAAGTATGAGTTTACGTAGGTTTTACGTAAGTGTCCTCCCGACCCGGGAGACAGTGGTAGATTCTAATTTACGTAGGTTTTACGTAAGTGTCCTGACTAACCTGAGGACGATGGTATATAGTCTAGCAATAGTGTAAGTACGAGTAATTATCCAATACAAATCTTCCCAACCCAATTCCCAACTCGGGAATCCCATGCCTTGGTTGTGTGAACTCACCTTGGTTTGCTCGGTATGTTATTGCTTCTAGGGTTTATTAAATGTCTAAGTCCGTTACACACGACCTAGGATTCATTGCACATGATACGATGTAAGTGTCTGCATCCAATTAGGGTTTGCAAGTCATTGATATTCAAGCAACTGTGTTTTGTGTGCTTATTGTGTACAGGATGATATCACATAGAATGATTCATACATGCAAGATCATACAGTTGCATTCAGTATCATACGAATATATATATAGAATCATACATCACGTAAACAGTTACTCGTATTCACATAATTCATGCGTCACGTCTTTGATTTCACAGTTTAGTCTAACATGGATATTAACCTAATTGCCACCGTTAAGATACTTAGTACATTTAGCAGCTTTAATAAACTTCACAAGTTTAACGGAGTTAGTGACTTAACCAAGTGACATACACATCTTAACAGATTCAACATTATATAGCACACACTCATGGCCTCATATTAATCATACACAAAGTCAGACAGGGCCTTGCCCTTCTTAAAAGCTCGGACAAGTGTGGGGGGGTTTCCCCTGTTCAAAAGTCGGACCAAAGGTCCCTAGCATGAAACTCGGACCTTTGTGGTGCCATTAAAGGTCGGACATAAAGTGGGGGGAATAAAACTCGGACAGGGGGGGTGGGGGACCTTCACAAAGGTCGGACAAGTGGGAGAGGGTTAAAATTCGGACCACCCAACTCCTAGATGCAAAACTCGGACCCCCATTTCTAATACAAAAGTCGGACAAGGTCTAGGGTTTAAAACTCGGACCATGTTCATATGCTTAAAGGTCGGACAACACCACCATGCAATAAAATTCGGACCTTATCTAGGGTTAAAGATCGGACAAGATCAAACAATAAAACTCAGACTATGATATGTTATTAAAGCTCGGACTAACAACATTCACAAAACTCAGACAAACATTCAATCACACGTTCTGTATAATTGTAACAGTTACGTTTCCTTCGATCAACAGTTACATTCATCGTTCTAAAACCCTAATTCATACATTTGCAGATCAAAAATCACTTATCAAACAATCATTCTATCATAACTTGTATCTTAACATCAAGCAATTGATTACACACTAAACTAAATCATTTCTCAATCATCGGAACTCAAACAATAACCACAGAACTATCATATGAAAACTAGGGTTTACAAGTATTACAAGAATCAAGAATTGATGAAATCAAATAATCAATAATCATTTACCTTGAATTGATTCTAGTTAGAGTATGGAAATCAAGAGTGATGATTAGCTTGTGCCTAGGATGAAGATGATGATGATTGCCAGAGAATCAGAGAATGAAAGTACGTGCTTTGCTTTGTGTAATGATTAGTGAAAAGGAATTAGGGTTAAGTATGATTTAAGTTTCAATGAACACTCTATGCACCCTCAATTACTATCTATTACATATTACAGGCACAAGATGTATATTTCACAGTTTCATCACCACTTCCAATTATTTGTCAAATCTTTCAAAATTAACACATAACCATGCACAATCACACAATATCCTTCATTGTATCAAGACGTTACAGTTCCGCAACAAATCAATTGTGCAAATAAACAACTAAACAACAATAAACGTGCAATAAATGCGGAATTGGAATCTTGGAAACTCGAGTTGTCACATTTTGACCCAAGAAAACATTTAAACTTTTGAGTTTCATAGTGTCAAGAACAAGTATTATGTGTGCTAGGTGATTACTTTCTCATATGTATACTTTCATGTAATTTAAACTCCGAATCGTTACTCCTCCGTTAACTTCCAATACTCACACACCTATGTTTCTTCGTGTAGAAGGACACGGTGTTCCATTCTAATTAACCAACACTCTCGGGATTATCAAGTGGAAAGCTTGCAAAACCGTGAGTATATTCGATCTCGTTTTACTTTTAATCACTTTTGGGTGCAACATGTATGTTATACAAAGCACACTTCACATGAAACTATTTTAATCACACTCTATCCATGCTTTAACATGACACTATATGATGCTTGTTAGACTTGTATGCTATGTAAACTTTTTGTGTTGATATATGCTCATTAACTTTGCTAGCCTACCTTAACAATTATGGCACTATAGGATTAACGCACCACCCACGAAACTTGGGGTATTGTTAAGTTAAACATGTTAACCTCCCGTTATCCTTTGGGATAGGCAAAATTAACGCGTTGTATACTTGGGTTTGAACATATAGTACACCGTTTCAGCATATTAGTAAACTTGCATATTGCGATTCATGTTGGATATGAGACCTTAAACAGTTTTATTCTATATTACGCTATGTGTGAAAACTTGTATACTCGCCAACTTTTTGTTTATATATTTTAATAAATGTTGCAGGTTGAAAGACTAGATGATGTTATGAGAAGAAACGAGATTTAGGTGGACTTAGATACACACCTAGATTAAACTTTTATTTTGATGTTATGTTTTGAAACAATGTTGTCTTTATTGAATTCTTGTATAACATTTTAGTATCTTTATGAAATTTGAATTTAAATTATATTGTGACCTAGTGTTATGATGTTTTGAGTAATTTGTTCGTCTCATCCCGATGTTTTCGCCATCGGTTGGGATGTGACAGATTGGTATCAGAGCCATAACTATAGGGAATTAGGTAAAGTAGGAATGCTTTGCCCTAGTCTATAGTTTTAGGAACTTTGATTCTTATTTGTCGTTTTAAATTTACACGCCTTCTACCTTATTTGTTTCTTATCTCTTCTTCTTTGGTCTCTTAAACTTACATGCCTTTCCTAAGGCTAACACAATACACTTTGAAGACTTGAAGACACTCGTGATACAAACGAGACGAGTTTACCAAAATAGGCGTCAAACCCACAATTTGGTAAAGGACTCTCATTCCGCTTAATTCTATTTTTGCACGAAATTACACCATTATATTAGGAGTGAAATCCACATCTTAATGGTAATTTCCATCTCAAACTCTAGTGGACCATCGTCTAAGTGTCGAAATTTAATTTTGACCTGATGAGTACCAACCACATTAGGGTACGAAATCGTCAAGTTAGGGGTGAAACCCGCATCTTGTCGATTAAGTCCCATTCCTCGATTTTCAATCTCACCAAAGTCCCGATTGTTTCAATCGATTAGAGACGTGTAGTAACTGGAAGGGTAAGATACCGTTAATCGCTTCTCGACTAGAGTATCTTACCTATAGGCCAAAGCACGTTTCTCTAATTCGAAAGGACTTTCGACCCACTTTGGAATAGTCGAAGTTTCTCTACCCGAAACAATCCAATGTTTTATGAGCCTCTCTTTTATGTTATCTCAATTTATATGTGATTTTATACTTGTTACTTCTTTCATTTCAAAAACCGTTACACAATTCGCACGTTTATCGTAATCAAAAACAATAATAATCTCTCGTGAACAAACTAAATTTATGATGCTTTCATTATTCATGTTATGCTATGTGGAATTCATGATTATGCTATGTGAAACAATTTGAACATTTTATGCTATGTGATACATTCATGAAAACGATTTTCTTAAACAAACATTATGATCAAGTCTCACCTATTCGTTCTTTTGAATCTTAGATGTCTGGCCAACTCTCCAACTCGACTAAGAAGTCTAAGACTAGCTCCAAAAAGAAAATGATGGCATTCATGGCCGATCAGATCGCTCGCATCTTTCCTAAGATCATTACTGAACTCCAAGCTAGCTCTACCCCAGACTCCTTCGTCGATTCGAAAGTCAAAGTACGCAAGCCCGTGACGTTCAACTTCAAGCACTTTTCGTCTTACAACCCTAAGCCGTTCACTGGCAACAATGGGGTGACCGCTATGCTAGAGTGGTTTGATAGCATAGAGGTTACGTTCATCAACAGCGAGTGTCCTGAAGAGCTGAAAACGCATAGTGCTACTGGGGTTTTCCAAGATAGGGCCTTGGAATGGTGGACTAGTGAAAGAAACATTCGTTCAAACGAGGATGCCTATGAACTACCTTGGGAGGAAGTTAAGGAACTGATGATTGAAGAATTTTGTCCTCCGCATGAGCAGCAAAAGCTCGAGGAAGAATTCTGGGCGCTCAAACAGGTTGACGACAACAACTTAGCCTATACCACCCATTTCAAGCAGCTTAGTTTCATTTTCCCCACCTTGTGTTAACCACTAAGTGTACGATCAGAAAATACATCAATGGTTTACCCTCCGCAATGCGTGATACCATCAAGGCAACCAAACTCGATAATATCGAAGCCGTTTGCCGCCTCGCCGCTTCCCTAAACAACAATCGCATTCGCGATAAACAAGCTGCAACTCCCGTTTCCTCCAAGCCATCCAACCAAATCACCCAACGATCGAGTGGTAAATGGGGGAAGAAGCAAAAGCATCAGAACTCTGAGTGCAACGCGATTGTACCAGTTATCAACCCAAACCCAGTTACGCCTGCAAATGATCGAAAGCCATACACTGGGTTCATCCCAAGTGTACCACTTGCAACTATCATCACCCTGCCAACGTCAACTGTCTCCATTGTACCCTTTGCAACCGTTTTGGCCATAACACCGCTTATTGTCGTAATACCCCTGCACTACAAGCTCAACAGTTCAACCAGCTCCTCAAAACGCCAAACCAGTTAGAGCCTGCTACAAATGTGGTGACACAACACATCTCCGTCCTCAATGTCCTCAACTAAACCAGGAACAACAACAAGCTGCTAGAGGACGAGCTATCAACCTCAACGCAAATCAGGCGCGCAACAACAAAGAAGTCGTTAATGGTACGTTTCTTGTTAATAATCTTTATGCTTCGATATTATTTGATACTGGTGCAGACAAAAGCTTTGTGTCCGTTGAATTTGAATCTTTGTTAAGTTGTATACGCTCTAAACTGCCTAAGTCGTTTTTCGCTGAAGTTGCCAACGGCAAATCCATCTTAGTCGATTATGTTCTTCATGATTTCCTTCTTACTCTTAATGAAAATGTCTTCACTGTCGACCTTATACCCATGCAACTGGGTAGTTTCGACATCATAGTAAGCATGGATTGGCTTCGTAAGAACCATGCTGAAATTGCTTGCCACGAGAAGTACGTACGTTTGCCTCTTCCATCTGGCGACATTTTACACGTCCATGGAGACCGACCTTCAAAAGGACTGAAGTTGATGTCCTGCACACAAGCGAGTAGATATTTACGCAAACAGTATTGTGCCTTTTAGCCCACGTTGTGGAAGAAAAGGGCAAGGGAAAGAGCGTAAGTGATGTTCCAGTGGTGCGCGACTTTCCTGACGTCTTTCCTGAAGACTTACCTGGTCCTCCTCCACCTCGATCTGTTGATTTTCGTATTGACCTCGTACCTGGTTCGACTCCTTTTGCCAAAGCTCCTTATCGCCTTACACCTCCCGAGACGCAAGAGTTATCTACGTAACTTCATGAACTTCTCGATAAGGGATTCATTCGTCCAAGTACCTCACCTTGGGGTGCTCCCGTGCTTTTTGTAAAGAAGAATGATGGCTCGTTCCGCATATGCATCGACTATCGTGAGCTTAACAAACTCACCGTCAAGAATCGCTATCCTCTTCCGCGTATTGATGATCTCTTTGACCAGCTTCAAGGCACAACTTGTTTCTCCAAGATTGATCTCTGATCTGGTTATCACCAACTTCGTTTCTCGAAGAGGACATTCCCAAAATCGCATTTCGCACTCGCTATAGACACTACGAGTTTGTGGTTATGCCTTTTGGTTTGACCAACGCACCAGCTGTGTTCATGGATCTTATGAATCGTGTTTGTAAGCCTTACTTGGATCGTTTCGTGATCGTCTTTATTGATGATATCCTCATTTATTCAAAAACTCAAGCTAATCATGAACGTCATTTACGCCTCATACTCGAACTCTTACGTGTTGAACGTCTATATGCAAAGTTTTCCAAATGCGAATTCTGGATCAAAGAAGTCCAATTCCTTGGACATGTTGTTAGTGAAAAAGGAATCCATGTCGACCCTTCCAAAATCGAAGCTGTGAAGAATTGGACCGCGCCACTCCTTCTGAAATCTGTTCTTTCTTAGGATTGGCGGGTTATTATCGCCGATTCATCTAGAAATTTTCAAAGATCGCAGTTCCTCTCACCTCGTTAACTCAAAAAGAGAAACCTTTTGCTTGGGGTCCTGAGCAAGAGGAATCTTTTCAAACTCTTAAGGACTTGCTTTGTAACGCTTCTATTCTTGCTCTCCCCAATGGGAATGATGATTTCGTGGTATATTACGATGCCTCGAACCATAGTCTTGGTTGTGTTCTCATACAACGAGACAAGGTCGCCGCATATGCCTCTCGTCGGCTCAAAATACATGAGAAAAACTATACCACCCACGATCTCGAGCTTGGCGCAGTTGTTTTTGCATTAAAGAGTTGGCAACACTACCTATATGGTATGAATTGTGTGGTTTTCACTTACCATAAGAGCCTACAACATATCTTCAACCAAAAGGAACTAAACATGCGCCAGCGACGTTTGGTGGAATTGCTTAACGACTACGACTACGAAATTCGCTATCATCCTGCAAAGCGTCGTAGCCGATGCAGTTAGTCGTAAGTCTCATGTTAGTAGTATTCGTTGTTTTCACGTTTCTAGCGATCTTCACACTTGCATTCATGAAGCTCAATATTTGTCAGCCAACGAAGGTAGTCTAATCGTCGAAATCCGAGGTGCTTTTATCGATCAACTTGTGACCAAATCAGATAGACTTCAATACTACCTTGATCGCATGTAGGTGCCAGATCGCGACAATCTTCGTGAGCTCATCTTGAACGAGGCATACAAGTCCCGATACTCTATTAATCCTGGTGCTGATAAGATGTACCATGATCTACGTACATCCTATTGGTGGCCTGGTATGAAGAAGGATATTGCCATCTATGTTTTGAAATGCCTCACTTGCTCAAAAGTCAGAGCCGAGCATCAACGTCCTTCTGGTCTACTCGAACAACCTGAAATCCCCGTTTGGAAATGGGATAGCATTGCTATGGACTTCATAACCAAATTTCCTCGCACGCCTTCTGGTCACGATAGCATTTGGGTGATTATCGATCGTTTGACCAAATCAGCTCATTTCCTTCCTATTCGTGAAGATTTCAAGGTTGAGAAACTTGCTCGACTCTATACCGATGAAATCATATGCCGTCACGGTATTCCTCTCGACATCATCTTCGACCGCGATGGTCGTTTCACTTCGTATCTTTGGCAAACTTTCCAGTCCGCTATGGGTTCTTATTTGAATCTCAGTACGGCCTTTCATCCTCAAACAGATGGACAGACTGAACGTACTATCCAAACCCTAGAGGACATGCTCCATTCTTGTGTCATCGACTTTGGTGGTAGTTGGGATGTGCATTTACCATTGATCGAGTTCTCGTACAACAATAGCTACCACTCCAGTATTCAAATGGCTCATTTCGAGGCATTGTATGGTCACAAATGCCGATCTCCTATTAGCTGGCATGAGATTGGTGACAAACAATTTACTGGCCCTGAACTCATACAAGAAACAACGGATAAGATTCTTTAAATCCGTGACAACTTACTAAAGGCTAGAAGTCGACAAAAGAGTTATGCCGACAAGAGACACAAACCGTTGGAGTTTAAGGATGGTGATCATGTGCTACTCAAAGTATCTCCTTGGAAAGGAGTAGTCCATTTTCGTAAAAAGGGAAAACTTGCCCCTTGCTATGTTGGTCCTTTCAAGATACTCGAGAGGATTGGCAAGGCGGCTTATCAACTAGATTTACCTCAAGAACTCAACAACGTTCATCCAGCATTTCACGTCTTAAACCTCAAGAAGTGTTTAGCTGAAGAAGGACTTCAAGTTCCTCTCGAAGATCTCCAAATCAACGACACTTTGCATTTTGTGGAAAAACCCGTCGAAATCATGGACCGAGGTGTCAAGAAATTGCGGCGCAGTCAAATTCCTATCGTCAAGGTTCGATGGGAAGAAAAACTTGGCGCTGAATTTACTTGGGAACTTGAGAGTGATGTGAAGAACAAGTATCCACAACTCTTCGTTACTTCTTCCTAAATTTCAGGACGAAATTTCCTAAAGGAGGGGAGACTGTAACGCCCTGCTTTTTCATACTTCCCATAATTAGAAAGCGTTGCTTATGTTTCTATTTTTGGAAGTTTTGTAGTTTTGTATTAGTCTTTTCGTTGTAATCGTCGTAAAATCCGAGATTTGGAACATAATGAAATTCGTATTTTTCTTTACATTTATGTTATACATGTTTTGTGACAACCCGCACTCTCATCGTCGAGAGAAGGGTGTTTTAGTAATATTCGTATATATTATCTATCATTATTATTATTATTATTATTATTATTATTAAATTATTAAATGAAACCTGTGATGAGAGACACGTACTATTTAACTAACCACTCGAGACTACGCGTATTTAATTTAACCCACACGTATATATTAACTGTAATAATTATTGGTAAAATTTAAAACAAACGGATTAGTGAGCGAGACACCTAGTGTTTGCTGAATCCATGTGCACGTGCCCAAGCCTAACCCAACTTACCTAAACCCCTAAAACCCTACACCATATATATACCCCCTTAATAAACCTCACCCCTCTTTTAAAACAATAAAACCCTAAAACATAACACCTCAGCCGCACGTACACACTAGCTCCCCTCCCCCTCTCTCATCAGACTTTCAGGCGACCGGAGAAGGGATTTCCGGCGCCGCCTTTCTGGCGAGTCACACCCAACAAAACCAAACCGTTCATCTCCCTCTCTCACTCTGATGAAGAAACGGCCGACCACCAGTAGGTGGTGGCAGCGCACGGCAGCAGCAACCGCAGCATGCGGTGTCAGAGGACGGTGATGGATCGAGGCAGGGGAGGTGTGGGGGTTCACGTTAGATTCAAGTGGCAGTAGCGTCGGCACAGCGGTGGTGGCAGAGGAACCGGGTTTCCGGCGACGTAACAGCGATAAGGATGATTAACGAAGATGGCAACGTTAACGGTAGGGATGGTGATGGAACCTCACGGCAGCGGGATGGAAATCGACAGTGACGGTAGTCACCGGAGCTTCGTCTAGCTCCATATCAGTGGGAGCAAACAACTCACAGTCTCGGTCAGTTTATGTCAACCAGAATTTGTCTTGTAACCTTGCGAATTTTAATTTGATACAGAATTGTTTGTTGGATTGCTGTACATGAGAATTAGAAGTATATGCTACTTGTTTCATATATGATGTATGTGGTGGTAGGATTTCATTGATGTTTTCAATTCCATGACAAACTGTTATGCATATGATTTAAAAAGAAAGAATGATATTGCTGTTGTAATGGTTATCTTAATTTCCGAAACTTTTACACTTTTGATTTATGATTCGGAACATGTAATCAGTTCCTTAGGAGCCTAATTAAATGCAATTTGGTTTAATTAACTGATTTGAGCTTTATTTATCTTAGTAAATTAATATATTTGTGACAAACTCATATCATTCCACAACACCAAATCTTAATTATATAATTATATAATTACTAAGTAAAGTTTACTAGTAGTTATATAATATAATTTAACTTATCCATAACATGATTTAAAACATAAATATATTAATTTACAAATTTTTGAATGTTTTTGAATTTGTGGGCATTTTTGAATCTCAACTTTACATTTCACAAATACATATTAGTTTCTATTTATAAACATGTACACTTAGTGGTTTTGTTTTTAAATTGAATTATTTCACATTAGTCCCATGAGATGCTATTGATTTTTGGTAACGAAAGTTTACAGGACCTTGATTTCAAATGGTGTTGGAAATATTTGTATTGTGTTTTGATCAGATAAAATTGGCAAAGATACTGTTTGGATAAAAATTGATTTGCCGCGCACCTCATTTCACAATCAGGATTTGCATGACCGCACACATGAGGAGGCCGCACACACTAGTGGGCCGCACACTCTAAAAGCATGTATCTTTGTTAACCGCACACTTATATGAGTACATTTGAATTATGATAAACTGTGGTGATAATTATGAACATGTATACATGATTAGCATAACGGACAGTAACTGCTACTTGAACACTACGTGTTAGATACGTGTAATTAATACGTGATTACTTGTATACCGTCCGAATAAGTGGTAACCATAATAGGACGTGGTTGACCAACTTAGGACAAACGCTTTATCTACCGAGCAAAGCAAAGGTGAGTTCACACTCTTTCCAAGGCATGGGATTCCCATGGGTTGGGAATGGGTAAAGGATTTAAACTGAAACTGCGTGATCTCCTGGTTTGGAACACGTACACACCCTCTTTATTGAAGGGTGACAACACGTGATAAGAATATAATTGGAACCTGCGTAATCTCCTGGTTTGGGGATTACATACACACCCTCTTTACTGAAGGGTGACAACACGGATACTAGACCAAAACTCTCTATCATGAAGTCCCTCCTTTTATATCGACTTAATCGTGGGTCCAATGGCGAGCGGGTCATTAGTTAGATAGCGCTATTTAGGTTTGACAAGCCTCACACCGTGCCGCAGAGGACGGGCATGAACTGATGGATCTGGGCACTAGTCAATGATGATAGACATTGACATCAGGGCACCAACTTACTTTAGTCAGTGGTCGATATGGTAAACGGGTCTAGTGGTTCACATGGGGAAGCCCCCACTGGTTATGGATATGTTTGGGAAACAGGGAAACTGGTTAACTTATGGTTTACAATCACACTCATGGTTTTTAGAACAACTTTAAAACGAACACTCAACTGTGAACTCGCTCAACTTTGTTGTTGATTCGTTGTTACATGCCTTGCAGGCCTTTAGGTGCATACTGTTGGAACTTGCTGTCTGGGAGGCTGGAGTGGTCATGGATCGAGATACATGGAATCGCAACACAAGACTAATGGTTTATAAACACTTAACAAATGAATTATGCTTCCGCTGTATACTGTGATTTGTTGTAACGTTGTAACGCTTAATGTCAATAAATGAAAGTTTTATTTAATTATATTATGCGTAGTTCAATGTGATTGGTGGCTTGGATCCTGGTACGTCACACGCCTCGCGGTAATTCCGCATGTGGTATTTTGGGGGTGTGACAGATTGGTATCAGAGCCATTGGTTATAGTGAACTTGGTTTTATTTAAAAAGGGGAAAAACGTTTTTGTAAAACCAGACTATAACCGAACAGTTCTGAAGACGTGAATACGACCATGACACTCAGCTCCAGACGGCAAGGTTCGTCTCTCGTATACCCATTGTACTGCATAACTACTGAACACCTACATATGATATTGCATGTGATTGCACGTTTAGCACAAAAGTATGAATTCATGTATACTTGCATTTGTTATGTGACTGATAGGGTGGTATTTCCCTAAATCTTCATGACTTACGCTTCATGATACTCTTTATTTGCTACTCGAGTTTGAGGAACCATTTGACATGAGTTAAGCGGAGCTGAGATGAGCATGCAAATCACAATATTGTTGTGGGTGCACACATAATAATAATGTGGGGTGCATGTGAGTCCCAGTGAGGCTTAACAAGTGGAAAAGGGGTTCCCTTCTGTCATTTGATCGATGTGAAACATAACAAACCTATAGGGGTCATAGCAGTAATTGTCCCCTACTCGAACGTGAACTTTTCATTCATCTTTGGATCCCTTTGAATCTCGATGCTATCGAGTGTTACCTCAACACCCATCTGAACTCAGCGAACCGTGTAGAATGTTAGGTGCTTATACGAATGTCCATGTGTTGGATGTCGCAGCATCGAATGATTGATCGATATCTTTCTCACCTTTCTTCGCTTGCTGGAACTTAACATATTGGCGCCTTAGATTCTGAAGTGCGATCACTTCTGCAACACTCCCGCAACATACTGCGTATTACTCGAACCACTTGCAACATTGATGGGTAGGAGGTTGAGCGTAGTACCTTACCAAGCCCAGTACTTTGACGACCCTGGTTACCGGCAACGAACGTCAGCGGATTGATTTCAATCGAGTCCGTGACTCTAGTCAGCGAATTGTGGGAATCAACTCTTAGGAATCAATCGAGGCAAGAGTGATGATATTTGACCTTAGTTTGGTATGTGTAACTGCCAGCACAGTGAGTAGCGCTTTAGGACGTGGCTCAGAATGTGAAAAGATGGACTATGATGGTGAAGAATCGTAGGGCTTCGTTTCGAGTAACGACATTGGGGGCTGCACTCACAGCGACAGCAAAGTATTCGTAACCCTAGCCTACAGTAAGGAAATAAATGTGCCTACAACATGGATTGGTCGTGGTTAAGTTAAGAGGACAACGATCAAAGGAACAACGACAGTACCTGGAATCCTAGTAATGAAAACAACAACACCAGAAATGATGCTCTTGGAAGGGCATTTAGAATTGGCGTGGGCGACATGGTAGCTAGTATGAGTAGTAATTTGCTTCGTCCCTGTTCCGTTTGACCCTGATGCTCCTAAGAGTTTGAACCTGTTGTGGAATCGGCTGATAGCTAGACAATGGAAACCTCATATGATCGTTGGGATGCAAACATGACCTTGTGGGACAAGTGTTCGACATCGACCTTTCTTCTGTTATTCTTGATAGATGTACCCTGTGAGGAGACAATTCTATGTATCCCTCTCCTTCGTGGAGGATTGTTATCTGTTCTAACGCATCAGAGTGGTGCAATGGTTAGCGTTATTTCAACAATGAGAGCCAGGAGTGTCTACGGAGGGATTACCCCCCTATGTGGCAACTGTTATAGATGTAAGGTTAGGAAAAAGAGGATCGAGGATCCACCAGCTTTGCTGACAACTGGGATCACATGAAGCGACCGCATTTGTTGACAACGTTCTGAATCCTGACCAGGAGAATGGAACGCCATGGGTGGCATTTGTATCTTGTTTTAGAACTTCTGAGGGGGGAGCCACTCCGCTCAAAGTCTTGTTAAATGTAATTTCTAGTTCGAGAGGTACCTTTTGGATATATAATCAGCAAAGTGGGAATGTGCGTGGATCTCGCTAAGATCCGTCTTGGTTGGAAACTGATCGAACCAAAGAGTCCTTCATGGATACAGCAATTTCTTGGTCTCACTTGATACTATCACAGATAAATCACAGGATTTTCGAAGGTCGCGCAACTTAAATCTCTCTAGCACAGTAGGGTGCTGTGTTCGGGAAAGACAAAACAAGAGGACGTCCTTTCAGCTTTCGATTCCTGAATCTGCAATGCACCGAGCATCGTTTTTACCTGAGGGTGCGGGTGATTCGGTGGTATATCCTTATGGTCCAAATCAGAGTCCCAGCTGCACATCGACGCAACACGAGAGAGTGATGACATACGTGATGGAGTTACAAAGAGGAACTGCACGACACACACACGACTGGCGGTGAAAACCGTGGCTTTGGGATTTTGGGATGGAGGCATCACTTGGACGGTAACAGATGCATTATTTAGACTGATCACAAGGGCCTCCCATGTACCGATGTTCGAAAGAGCTAGAGCATACAATGACATCGCTGGATGGAACTTCTGGATGAATACGACTGCGAAACCTGAACGTACACGAGCTCTGCAGCTCGCTATCGACTCTAACTTACCGGATCAGACTCGCTCTGTTCAAACTGGAGAACTGAAGGAAGAGGAATTTTCAAGTTGACCCCATGCGGGGCTTGGAGAAGCAACCTTTGATCGGTTGGATGATACTCGTTACTTCATGGAACGAATGTGGGTCTCATTACACGACAACTGTAGGGAACTCGCGTTGAGCAAGCACACCAGTTTTGATATTCTAGCCGTCTGGGTTTTGATGAGAGGCATTAGGATTTATAGACCTTGTACTGGTATTCGGACATGAAGGCTCACCTAGTTAGGTATGTGAATGATGGATCGACTTGTGGAAAGTCAAGGTGTAGTGTCAGCAACCAGCAACTCTCACATGGAAATAAAAACAGACTGCCATGGATTTGGTCGATAGTCTACTTACAACTCGAAACGGAAACAATATCACCTGGATACTCATTGATTGTCTTGCGTAACCAGCACACTTTCTAGCCATCAAAGAAACGGATAAGTTTTCTACACTTGCAGTCATCTACCTGAAGGAAGCGGTTGCTAGGCACGGGGTGCCAACCTCCCCTATTTCCAATCGTGATGCACGTTTTATCTCTGAATTGTGGCAAGCAATACACAAGTCCTTTGGCTCACGTTTAGGCATGAGCACCGCTTATCATCCACAGACGGATGGGCAGTCTGAGCGCATCATTCAAACCCTTGAAGACATGCTTCGAGCATGTGTAATCGATTTTGGCAATGGCTGGGAAAGACACCTCCCTTTGGTGGAGTTCTCGTATAGCAATAGTTACCACAGCAGCATCCCGGCTGCTCCGTTTGAGGCATTGTACGGACTTAAATGCCGGTCACCTCTTTGTTGGGTCGAGGTTGGCAACAGCCAAATCACGGGTCCAGAACTTGTAGTAGACACGACAGAAAAGATTGCTCAGATACGACAACGAATGGCGGCAGCACGTGATCGTCAGAAAAGCTACACTGATAAGCGTCGGAAACCTCTAGAATTTCAGGTCGGGGACCGGGTTCTACTTAAAGTCTCACCCTGGAAGGGTGTGGTTCATTTTGGTAAACGAGGCAAGCTAAACCCACGTTATGTCGAACCTTTCGAAATCACAGAACGAATTGGCAAGGTCGCCTACAGGTTGAATCTACCCGAAGAACTCAGTGGAGTTCACAACGTATTCCGCGGGTCAAATCTGAAGAAGTGTCTGTCAGATGAAACCCTCACAGTTCCTTTCAAGGAGCTCACCATCGACGATTAGTTGCGATTTATCAAAGAATCAGTGGAAATCTTGGATCGGGAGGTCAAGATTCTCAAACGCACCAGGATACCTATTGTTCGAGTTCGTTGGAACTCCCGTCGTGGCCCAGAGTTTACCTGGGAACGAGAAGATCAAATGAAATACAAATATCCCCAGTTGTTCGAGAACAATGAAACCACTACTGAGACTGAAGCTACTGTGGAATTTTAGGACGAAATTCCAAACCAACGGGGGGATGATGTGACAACTCGTATTTTAGAGATGTTCGATGTGCTTAGTGGATGTGTTAATTCTTAATTGAGTGCTTATGGGTTGCTCATGTAATTGGTTCCTTTGCAGATTAATTATGTGAAATTCCATGCTGTGTGAAATAAGTATAAACTATGTGAACACTCATGCTATGCGAATTACGTGACTTTACATGATATGTGACTTTAGGTCTGGCATGATTCGTTCTGTGAACTTTTATGAAACTATGTGTATTTACGTGCAACAATAAGGATATTAACGAATTTGTAAATGAGAGCGTATCGTATGTCTTAGCTTAAATTTCGAGGACGAAATTCCTGTAACATGGGGAGTATGTGACCACCCGCACTCTCATCGTCGAGAGAAGGGTGTTTTAGTAATATTCGTATTTATTATCTATCATTATTATTATTATTAAATTATTAAATAATAACCTGTGATGAGAGACACGTACTATTTAACTAACCACTCGAGACTACGCGTATTTAATTTAACCCACACGTATATATTAACTGTAATAATTATTGGTAAAATTTAAAACAAACGGATTAGTTAGTGAGACACCTAGTGTTTGGTGAATCCATGCGCACGGGCCCAAGCCCAACCCAACTTACCTAAACCCCTAAAACCCTACCCCATATATATACCCCCTTAATAAACCTCACCCCTTTTTAAAACAATAAAACCCTAAAACATAACACCTCAGCCGCACGTACACACCAGCTCCCCTCCCCTCTCTCATCAGACTTTCAGGCGACCGGAGAAGAGATTTCCGGCGCCGCCTTTCCGGCGAGTCACACCCAACAAAACCAAACCGTTCATCTCCCTCTCTCCCTCTGATGAAGAAATGGCCGACTACCAGTAGGTGGTGGCAGCGCACGGCAGCAGCAGCCACAGCATGCGGTGTTAGAGGACGGTGATGGATCGAGGCAGGGGAGGTGTGGGGGTTCACGTTAGATTCAAGTGGCAGTAGCATCGGCACAGCGGTGGTGGCAGAGGAACCGGGTTTCCGCCTACGGAACAACGATAAGGATGATTAACGAAGATGGCAACGTTAACGGTAGGGATGGTGATGGAACCTCACGGCAGCGGGTTGGCAACCGACAGCGACGGCAGTCACCGGAGCTCCGTCTAGGTCCGTATCATTGGAAGCAAACAACTCATAGTCTCGCTCAGTTTATGTCTACCAGAATTTGTCTTGTAACCTTGTGAATTTTAATTTGATACAGAATTGTTTGTTGGACTACTGTACATGAGAATTAGAAGTATATGCTACTTGTTTCATATATGATGTATGTGGTGGTAGGATTTCAATGATGTTTTCAATTCCATGACAAACTGTTTTGCATATGATTTACAAAGAAAGAATGATATTGTTGTTGTAATGGTTATCTTAATTTCCGAAACTTTTACGCTTTTGATTTATGATTCGGAACATGTAATCAGTTCCTTAGGAGCCTAATTAAATGCAATTTGGTTTAATCAACTGATTTAAGCTTAATTTATCTTAATAAATTAATATATTTGTGACAAACTCAGATCATTCCACAACACCAAATCTTAATTATATAATTACTAAGTAAAGTTTACTAGTAGTTATATAATATAATTTAACTTATCCATAACATGATTTAAAACATAAGTATATTAATTTACATATTTTCGAATGTTTTTGAATTTGTGGGCATTTTTGAATCTCAACTTTACATTCCACAAATACATATTAGTTTCTATTTATAAACATGTACACTTAGTGGTTTTGTTTTTAAATTCAATTATTTCACATTAGTCGCATGAGATGCTATTGATTTTTGGTAACGAAAGTTACAGGACCTTGATTTCAAATGGTGTTGGAAATATTTGTATTGTGTTTTGATCAGATAAAATTGGCAAAGATACTGTTTGGATAAAAATTGATTTGCCGCACACCTCATTTCACAATGAGGATTTGCATGACCGCACACATGAGGAGGCCGCACACTCTAGTGGGCCGCACACTATAAAAGCATGTATCTTTGTTAAACGCACACTTATATGAGTACATTTGAATTATGATAAACTATGATGATAATTATGAACATGTATACATGATTAGCATAACGGACAGTAACTGCTACTTGAACACTACGTGTTAGATATGTGTAATTAATACGTGATTACTTGTATATCGTCCTAATAAGTGGTAACCATAATAGGACGTGGTTGACCAACTTAGGACAAACGCTTTATCTACTGAGCAAAGCAATGGTGAGTTCACACTCTTTCCAAGGCATGGGATTCCCAAGGGTTGGGAATGGGTAAAGGATTTAAACTAAAACTGTGTGATCTCCTGGTTTGGAACACGTACACACCCTTTTTATTGAAGGGTGACAACACATGATAAGAATATAATTGGAACCTGCGTAATCTCCTGGTTTGGGGATTACATACACACCCTCTTTACTGAAGGGTGACAACGCGGATACTAGACCAAAACTCTCTATCATGAAGTCCCTCCTTTTATATCGACTTAATCGTCGGTCCAATGGCGAGCGGGTCATTAGTTAGATAGCGCTATTTAGGTTTGACAAGCCTCACATCGTGCCGCAGAGGACGAGCATGAACTGATGGATCTGGGCACTAGTCAATGATGATAGACATTGACGTCAGGGCACCAACTTACTTTAGTCAGTGGTCGATATGGTAAACGGGTCTAGTGGTTCACATGGGGAAGCCCCCACTGGTTATGGATATGTTTGGGAAACAGGGAAACTGGTTAACTTATGGTTTACAATCACACTCATGGTTTTTAGAACAACTTTAAAACGAACACTCAACTGTGAACTCGCTCAACTTTGTTGTTAATTCGCTGTTACATGCCTTGCAGGCCTTTAGGTGCATAGTGTTGGAACTTGCTGTCTGGGAGGCTGGAGTGGTCATCGGTCGAGATACATGGAATCACAACACAAGACTAATGGTTTATAAACACTTAAAGAATGAATTATGCTTCCGTTGTATACTGTGATTTGTTGTAACGTTGTAACACTTAATGTCAATAAATGAAAGTTTTATTTAATTATATTATGCGAAGTTCAATGTGATTGGTGGCTTGGATCCTGGTACGTCACACGCCCTGCGGTAATTCCGCATGTGGTATTTTGGGGGTGTGACATATTTCAATACTCGTTTATACGCTTGGATTGATTAAACATGCGATACTTTATTCATACCTTGTGCTAAAAATGTCAAACTTGCGAGCACACGATTATATGTTCAACTTACTCTAATACGACACTTATTCTCGACAAATATACATATTTATACTTGTTTTATGATTCGTTTTATAAAATAATTACATAACATACCCATTTATATGATTCTTCATACTTAAAACACTTTGCAACATCTAAAAACATCATAAGTTGGGAGTATAGGGACCAAGCATAGCAAAAATCAAACAAAAACTCGAGCCACAAGGGCTCGCGGCCACCGAAGACCACACCTAGGTGAGTCGTGCCCCGCGACGGCTCGGATCCGCGACCAGACCTGATCAGCCTTGCTGATTGGTGGGTTTTGTTGTGTTTAGTGAGTTTAAACTTGTGTTTCTTGTCTTAAATGCTCACCAAACCCAACCCTAATCCTTCCCTATAAAACCCAATCATCTTCCACACATTTTCCACTTTACAACTCACTCAAAACACTCTCAAATCTCTCCTTAATTAGTCGTTAATCAGAAACAAGATCAGAATCATACCAACTTGCTTAAGTGAGCATAACTTCTTCATTTCTCATTCTTTTTCTTTGATTCTTTTTCCTAATCACTTGGAACAACCGTAGGGATATTTCCAAAGGTTTTCCATGGAAAACCAAGGCCTGGAACATCACCAAAACATGCTCCAAAGTGAAGAAAACTTTATGTTTTGATTTAAACACTTGTTAAACTACTTGAACTTGAGGTTTCTCATACACATTCCTATGTCCTTATGCTCATAATCACATCTATGGTTAGTTGGGCTTAAAAACAAGGTTGTGACATGTAAAATCAGAGGTTTAATCCTCATAAACATTCTGTTTTGTTTGGGTTTTAACCCATAAGTGATGAACAAGTCTAAGACTTGAAGATTGTGTGATTATAGGACTAGCTTGGGCTATCCTACCTGAAAATCCACAAATCACTTGATGTTTTCTTACATTAGTTGTACTTATTACCTTCCTTGTTGTACGTTCATGACCCTCTTTGTTGTCTATGACAACATGTGTAGTGGTGGACACCAAAGAGGTACCTAAATGGAAGACTTGTCTTTCCTACCTCATGAATGACTTATGTGAAATACAAAGAGGTTCCTAAATGGAGGATTCATCCTCCTACCTCATTCTTGACTTATATGACAATATGATATCTATATAACTTATATAATATATTCAAGTAACCAAATTCTTGATGATGAACTAGCGGTCATTTGTCAAGATAGTAGGTTACATCATCTAAGGACCATAATGCTTGTCACGATTCTAATGGGCATTTTGACCCATGAAACATTTAAACTCTTTTGAATTTCATAGTGTCAAGGACAAGTATTATGTGTGCTAGGTGATTACTTTCTCTTATGTATTCTTTCATGTAATTTAAACTCCAAATCCTTACTCCTCCGTTAACTTCCAATACTCACACACCTATGTTTAGTCGTGTAGAAGGACACGGTGTTCCATTCTAATCACCAACACTCGCGGGATTATCAAGTGGAAAGCTTGCAAAACCGTGAGTTAACTCGATCCCGTTTTACTTTTAATCACTTTTGGGTGCAACATGTATGTTATACAAAGCACACTTCACATGAACTATTTTAATCACACTCTATCCAAGTTTTAACAGGACATAATATGATTCTTGTTAGACTTGTATGCTATGTAAACTTTTTGTGTCGATATATGCTCATTAACTTTGCTAGCCTGCCTTAACAATTATAGCGCTATAGGATTAACGCACCACCTACGAAACTTGGGGTATTGTCAAGTTAAACATGTTAACCTCCCGTTATTCTTTGGGATAGGCAAAATTAAAGCGTTGTATACTTGGGTTTGAACATATAGTACACCGTTTCAGTGTATTAGTAAACTTGTATATTTTGATTCATGTTGGATATGAGACCTTAAACAATTTTAATCTATATTACGCTATGTATGAAAATTTGTATACTCGCCAACTTTTTGTTGATATATTTTAATACATGTTGCAGGTTGATAGATGAGATGATGTTATGAGAAGAAACGAGATTTAGATGGACTTAGATACACACCAAGATTAAACTTTTATTTTATTGTTATGTTTTGAAACAATGTTGCCTTTATTGAATTCTTGTATGACATTTTAGTATCTTTATGAAATTTGAATTTAAATTATATTGTCACATATTCTTATGATGTTTTGAGCAATTCATTCGTCTCATCCCAATGTTTACGCCATCGGTTGGGGTGTGAAATCAAGGCTCTTCCCGACTAAGTACGTTGGGGTTCTGTCTCGTGACGTGTTTGATAAAGTTGAATTGGGTTACTATACTTAACGCGGGTGCATTATATATTTTATTAAATAGCTTAGGAGTTATACCTAAGATTATACCAGGAGACTTTTAGTTGAACCCTAAAGTTACAAAGTGAGTCATTATTCTGTTTATCACTTTTTTGTGATACATTTATATTTAAAAATGCTTTACAAAAAACCTAAATGTTTATCAGTTATACTTACAGTGATTAAGTTTTTTTATTCTACAATAGCTGCCGGTATGTGGGGTTTGTATACACTACTAGTCAAGCAAAGAATTAGCCAATAGTAATATGACCACAGTCATTGTAATTGCCAACGAGATTTTTGTGTATAATGATTTTTGTATCTATATTAAACATTTTAGTGTTAAACATTTCTACCTGTTTACTTAATATTTCACCTATTAAACATTAGTGAAAGTATATTAAACATTAGTGTATAATGTTTTTAAGGCATATTATTGAAAGTATATTAAAATATATACTTTTAATTTTTATATTAAAATTAAACTTTCACTAATATTATTATATCGTGAGATTTAAATATTATATTTAATATTTAAAATAGTATCTTATAAACTATAAACCTTAAACCTTCATGTATATCATAATAAAATTAAACGATATATATTATTTAACTTTTAATATACTAAGATAAATATCGTGAGATTTAAATATTATACTTAATATTTAAAATAATATATTATAAATGTTAATATGTATAATATATAAACCTTAAGGTATATCTTAAACGATCTATATTTAACTTTTAAAATAGAGTAAACTGCCATTTTGGTCCTTGTGGTTTGGTCACTTTTGCCACTTTAGTTCAAAACTCAAACTTTTTGCATCTGGGTCCCTGTGGTTTCAGTTTTATTGCCATTTTGGTCCAAAAATGAAATCAGATCATATTTGTCTTATAAAATTCTGCAATTTTGTCATTTTCCTCAGAGGCAAATAAGGTCATATTTGTCTTATAAAATATGGTATTTATTTATAAAAAGAAATGATCATTTTGCCCCTGCAGAAAATGACAAAATTTGCAGGATTTTATAAGAGAAATATGACATGATTTCATTTTTGGACCAAAATGGCAATAAAACTGAAACCACAGGGACCTAGATGCAAAAAGTTTGAGTTTTGGACTAAAGTGGCATAAGTGACCAAACCACAGGGACCAAAATGGCAGTTTACTCTTTAAAATATTAAGATATACATTTGGAATTATAATTTTAAATCTTAGTCCCGTTAATATATTAAATAATCATATCACAATTATTTAATTAATATGTTATATTTAATAAAGTTATAGTTACTAGTTTGACAGAAAATGATATATTTCATTTTCTGGGAAAATTTATTTTGAGTCGTAGAAAATATATTTGCCAAAGTGATATCATGGGTTTTATAGTATACACTTTATATACACTACTAGTTCAGAGTCACTAGTTGAAAGAATGATCAACAGTGATATGATCAAAGTCATTAGTTGAGAGAACAATCAACAATGATATGACCACAATCATTAGATGAGTGATATGACCGAAATCACTAGTTGAGACAATGATCAACAGTGATATTACCAGAGTCACTAGTTGAAAGAATGATCAACAGTGATACGACTCCAGTCACTAGTTGAAAGAATGATCAGCAGTGATTTGACCACCGTCATGGGAGTCACCTAGTGACAAATACCTTTGAATAATAGTAAAATATACTATATATCTATTACTTGATAAACTGCACTATTGGACGAAAGTTAGCCAATGAGTGATATGACCACCGTCACGTCGGAACTGCCACCATGTGACAAATACTGATTGACTTTTTTTGGGTAAATATAAGCAAATATAAAAACTTGATGCTGTAAAGTATAACAATATATTTTTATAAAAATGGAATGAAGGCGCCAGTATTTATTACTGATAAAATGTTTCAAAACGTGTTTAAGGTAATTTGCTGTAAAGATAATAGAAGTCAGCTATGGAGCACTGAAGGCTTAAATAAAGTGGCTATAAATACCTTAACAAAAGAAAATTTTATATTTTATTTATTTGGGTTTATCCCTATAAAAACAATTGAATTTAATATGGGTTTTAGCCCATTTATTTAATATTAAAAGTTGGTGTTTTTATAAACTCTGAAATTATTTCCTAACTACGATCCTGATGAAAAATTTTTCGCTGCGTATTTAAAAAACACCGGTACCACTTGACTGTTTGTAACAACTCTCACCAAAACTATTATTTCTTATTATATTTTTTTCCAATAGGAAACCCTAATTAAGACCCCCAGTGATACTGCATGACCCCTAAAATTTTCAGAACAATCGGAATCAGGATCAGGGCCCCTAAAACTCAGGAGGGGTATTTCCTAGTTAGTATTATCAAAACAGTTTTCGATAGAAATTGAATTTTAACGAACCGTCGACTCACCCAAGCTACTGAGACGCGTGGCTACACTATATTAAAAGTGACCTCTCGCGCCACGCGAGAGCCTCTCGTGACACGCGAGCGCGCCGTTTTTCCAGTATAAATAAAGGAGTTTGGCACTTGAATTTGGGCGTTGGTTCGACGAGCAAATTCGATTCAGGCAACAAGATATCGTCCAAATACTACAAAAACCCACATAATCTCGAAATTCTGCCGCGATAATAGGGTAATAACTCGATCGCTGCTACGATTCAAGATCCGATCGATTGAAACTATCCGATGAATGTTTAAGTGCTGCTCAAATTGGGTTTATACTTTGTCATTCGTCGTGATCCCGACAGGATGTTTGAGTGTCACCCGAATTCGGGCTATACTCTGTCATTCGTTGTGAATCCGCTGGATGTTTAAGTATTGAACTTTGTCATTCGTTGTGAGGGTATTAATCTCGTGAGTTTATCGTAAATGTTGTATTAGTTATTTACCAAGTTTCGGGTGCATTATTGCTTAAATTAGGTTATCAGTCCTACCAGTAGACTAAACTTTACCCCATACACTTACAATCAAAGTAGATGCTAATTCTCAGAAGAATTAACTCAGGAAGCTTGTTAAATCAATACTGCATGCTTATAATGTGAGTCATTCTCTTTTTATCAACTGTTTTACAATACTCCAAATTATTTTCAAAGTGTTACAATTGCAGGGATTAAGTCGTGGTTATCTTGAATCACTGGCTAGTGGGGTATTGTGCACATTACTAATTTTCTCCCAGTTAGGTTCATTGACCTACTAGGGATAATCATCACTATTTGGGTTCATTGACCTAATAGTGGTATGACCATCGTCACCATTGTGACAGAGCGCCAGATAAAAAATAAGATAGAAGCCATTGTAATCGCTCTTAATACTGTAAATTATAGCAAATGTGTCGTTTTCAGTAAAATGAATGATTCACTCAGTATTTCCCTGCTGACAAAACCTTTTTAAAACGCGTTTCAGGTAATTACAGTAGATTGGAGTAAGGATTGGATCCGGCACTGAAGGACTTCAAGAAGTGGCTTATTTTATTAATTAAATCAACTTAAGAAATATTGTTTTTGGGTTTATCCCTTATTAAAAGCTACCTTTGTAAAACATGGAAATATACCATCTATTTAAATAAAATCCGGTGTTTTCTAAACTCTGATATTTTTCCTAACTCACGGTCCTGATGAAATTTCCGCTGCAATGTTTTTCAAAAATTAAAAATAACCACCGGTACCACGGGCTGCTCGCGACTCCCGATTCCAGCTAGGATGGGGTCGGGGTCGTGACAGAAGGTGGTATCAGAGCCACTGCTTTAAGCCTATAAGTGTTGTGATAATAATACTTAAGCTTAAATAAAAGAGTTAGGAGATTGCTATTAACTGGTAGCACATTTGATAATATTTAGACTTGAACATAAGAAAAGATGCCTTAATATAAGCTTCAAGATAAATTACTTATATAAGTATAATGTAATGAATATTGATATACCATAAGAATGGTAATTAGAATATTGCAAGATATGATAAATAAGCAATAGCACTTAATTGCTATTAATCGTTGCTTATTTGATATTACTTGGTCTAGAATAAAGATATGTTATGGAAATACAAATTTACTTGATTCTGGATAAAAGCTCTAATAAAAGAGGCACTTTTAAAATCTTGAAAAGATACTATTTATGGGAAATAGAAAATTTTCTCCGGCAAAACTGGGTATAGAGTAGCAGACTCTCCAGCTTGTCCGGATATACTGAGATTACCTCTCCGGCGCGAATCGGATAAGATAGGGTATATAGTATGTCAAACAAGTGACAAGATTTCCCTAAATAATATCATGGCCTGATATCTGACTTGTTTTTGGAAATATGAATCTGTAAAATACATTGACCTTATAAAGGGTATGTATATTATAACATGTGAAATATATGATTATATAGACATGTATATCTATAAGGAATTCCAAAAGTCAAATAAGAATAAAGCCCAAGCATATGTGTCAATAATAAAATCTAGATTTCTTTATCAGGAATCTCTTGCATATATCTATAATTTCGATGTCAAACATTCTTTCGTTTGATTATCTACCTCGTAACTCGTACGACAAAATAATACTGAAAATCCATTAAGTTGGGACATCATCAAAAGTATAAGAATTTCCAATGCGTTACCATAAATTATTACCCAAGTAAGAAACATGTAAAATTGTGCTAATGCACAAAGAAAACACACGAACTTAAAATTTTATGTCCACAGACGTCGAAGTATATCACACACAACTTTCGAGGCTAGACCTTTGGAAAAATATAATTGGGCACGACAACGACAATGCTAATCCCGACAGTGGGAGAACTACTAATCAAAAAGAGGCACTTTGCTACATAATCCTACAAACGATCTGAATATTGCTGAGGTACGATAGAACAAGATTTCACAACAATCGGTGTATAGTCTAATCCAATTCTTGATGCTGCAAAAGAAGTCACATACCTTTACAATCCCCCTATTTCATTTTATTCGATATTCTCTAGTAATATCACTTAACAACGGTTCTCACACGAAATTCCAGATAAAATTCTTATATTCCTTTCGTTGCAATCCTGACTTCTGCCTATAATGAGCTGACTTTTGCGATCATCATACAATGAGGATTTCTTTCATAGTAGCAAATATTGATCCATTTCATTTCTTGGTAAATCCACACGCTACACATACACTCTTTGTTGAGCATTCGGTTCATTTGAGTTATAAGACCCTAGGAGGGCATCATTCCAATTTGTTGTTTTATCAAAAGTTCAAATCTCGTTTCGCTATCCTCGATCTTTGCATTGTAAACCGCGTTTTTACAAAGCGGTGACTCTTTAATATCGAATCAATAAATTTCTTGAAAAACTCAATTTTCATTTGAAGGGTATACATGGTTTCTGTTGTGATCATGACCAAACTTCCTTATTAAAACTCGTTTTATTCAAACCAAGTAAACTTGCTCGCAATACGTATTCAATTCAAAGTCCCATATGATACTTTAGGCCATCACAATTCCAACAAGCACTTTGATTCTCTTGAACCATAACATGCTTGTTTGGTATTCGACTTCATTAAATCATTTCTTTGATCACGATCACCTTGTGGTGACGTTTTCACAAAATCTGAAGCTTGCGCTAATCCCAGATTTAATTATTTATTTATTTATATTGAATCCGCTTTGTTGATTTATTCTATACAAGCGATCTTAACACAATCAAGTGCTAAGATAATGATATACAAATTTATTTCATATTTCAATATATCTCTTAATAGTTCTTACAGCATTAATCGAGCCTTTCATAATAAATATTGCTCTATCATCTTCGATCGAAAAAACATTATACTGATTATATATGGAAACTTACATAAGTAATTACCTTATTTACAATATAATATTCCTATATTTAAAAATTCTTGTTAAACCATTAATGTGAAGAATTTATATTTAAGGAATACTCTCGTTTAAATTTATGACTAGTTATTATTATTTATTTTTGGTAATAATATATTATTTTAGGTATTAGGGTTATTATCAGGAACACATATTGGATAGCCTAGCCTTAGTTAGGCATGGACTGATCACCCATGCTTAAACAAGGCAGCACTAACCAATATCCAACCATGATAATAACTATTTAATGTATATAAATTAAGTCATCATACTTATTTAGTAAATTTCAATTATATATAAAAATATTTTTATATTATATATAGAAATATACATACTTTGTACTGTAAAGAGAAAACATATTTTCATAAAACAATTAAAGAGACGAATAAAATTATCTAAATAAATTGTCTAAGTATTCATGAACAAGACATATTATAAATAAATGTTCATCTTGATTAATATTTCACAACTATTAAATACTTATAAAAAAATTCTTTTATAATATATATATATATATATATATATATATATATATATATATATATATATATATATATATATCAAATGTTATTTACGCAAGCTAATATTTAAGTATGCTTGATATTAAAATAAATATTTATTATTTTACTTTTATAACCTATTATAAAATCTTATAGTTAAACGTACTTGATTTTTAAAATGATAACCGTGAGTTCTAGAATATTGGGTAAACCTATTTATAAAACATATATCATTATTTTGTCAAAATTACCACGGGTTTTGATATTTTAAACCTATCTATATTTATTTATTTATTATTCTACTTTATAATAACATAAAAGGAAAATGTATTTAATAAATCGAAATATCACCTATCATTAATCAAACATTTTGATTAAAATCATCTGAATACAATTATGTATTAAGACAAAAATACACTAACCCTATTATCTTTCGTGTATCCTTGCAATTCACTCATCTCAGCACATCGGTTTTCTTATATCATAATTCAATATTTGACAAATCATTTTTATGCTTTTATTCCATTTTTGAACCTGTCGATTCTAAGTATTCCGCAGTTGCCAATCAAAGTAAGCTTTCTTTTGACAAAGAATTTTTTTGATCCTAAAAATCCTTCACATTCATTTTAAATAACTATTGATCATATATCTTTTGGCTTGAACCTAATCACCTTGGAAACTATATCATTTCATCTCATTCGTTTGAACATCTCATCTTTTGAAATATCCAGATTCGCTTCCTTGAAACTCTCAGTTAATTTCGAAAACGGTAAATTTATTCGGTCACCATAATTATTGAATTCTTACAGCACTTTGCAGTATCCGTATAAATTTGTAGCCTATGCTAATAATAAACCCTATTCATACGTCATTCGTTTGATTCGTCATTTTAATAGTCTTGATACAGTTATGTATTCAGACCATGATACACTAAATTCTATTGTATTGTGTATCCTTACCATTTAAGTAAGCGATATTGATTTTTGGGTTAATCGTTGACAAATCATTTTTCATACTTCCATTCACAAAATAGATTTAGCAATTCAGAATCTCCCTCAATTGATCAAAATAAGTTCTTTTCTAACATTGAATTCTACAAAAGTCATTTTATTTCAAAATTCATGCCTATTAAATATCTTTTTGATTCATGAGACTTGGTTAAACTTGTTAATATTATTATTTCATCCTATTTGGTCAAACATCAATTCCTTAAACTAAAGTTTTTAAATTCCAACTATCCTATGATATTGATCTTTTGATTCCATCCCAGAAACCATGATATATTAAAAGAGGTAACGTAACCCCAAAAAGATATCATAGTCCAAATCTCGAGGACGAGATTTTTATTAAGGTGGGGAGGATGTAACAACTCTCACCAAAACAATTATTTCTTATTATATTTTGTCCAATAGGAAACCCTAATTAAGACCCCCAAGTGATACTGCATGACCCCTAAAATTTTCAGAACAATCGGAATCAGGATCAGGGCCCCTAAAACTCAGGGGGGGGGGGGTATTTCCTAATTAGTATTATCCAAACAGTTTTCGATAGAAATTGAGTTTTGACGAACCGTCAACTCACCCAAGCTACTGAGACGCGTGGCTACCCTATATTAAAAGTGACCTCTCGCGCCACGCGAGAGCCTCACGTGACGCGCGAGCGCGCCGTTTTTCCAGTATAAATAAAGGAGTTTGGCACTTGAATTTGGGCGTTGGTTCGACGAGCAAATTCGATTCAGGCAACAAGATATCGTCCAAATACTACAAAAACCCACATAATCTCGAAATTCTGCTGCGATAACAGGGTAATAACTCGATCGCTGCTACGATTCAATATCCGATCGATTGAAACTATCCGATGAATGTTTAAGTGCTGCTCAAATTGGGTTTATACTTTGTCATTTGTCGTGATCCCGACAGGATGTTTGAGTGTCACCCGAATTCTGGCTATACTCTGTCATTCGTTGTGAATCTGCTGGATGTTTAAGTATTGCACTTTGTCATTCGTTGTGAGGGTATTAATCTCGTGAGTTTATCGTAAATGTTGTATTAGTTATTTACCTAGTTTCGGGTGCATTATTGCTTAAATTAGGTTATCAGTCCTACCAGTAGACTAAACTTTACCCCATACACTTACAATCAAAGTAGATGCTAATTCTCAGAAGAATTAACTCAGGAAGCTTGTTAAATCAATACTGCATGCTTATAATGTGAGTCATTCTCTTTTTATCAACTATTTTACAATACTCCAAATTATTTTCAAAGTGTTACAATTACAGGGATTAAGTCGTGGTTATCTTGAATCAATGGCTAGTGGGGTATTGTGCACATTACTAATTTTCTCCCAGTTAGGTTCATTGACCTACTAGGGATAATCATCACTATTTGGGTTCATTGACCTAATAGTGGTATGACCATCGTCACCATTGTGACTTGTCACCATTGTGACAGAGCACCAGATAAAAAATAAGATAGAAGCCATTGTAATCGCTCTTAATACTGTAAATTATAGCAAATGTGTCGTTTTCAGTAAAATGAATGATTCACTCAGTATTTCCCTGCTGACAAAACCTTTTTAAAACGCGTTTCAGGTAATTACAGTAGATTGGAGTAAGGATTGGATCCGGCACTGAAGGACTTCAAGAAGTGGCTTATTTTATTAATTAAATCAACTTAAGAAATATTGTTTTTTGGTTTATCCCTTATTAAAAGCTACCTTTGTAAAACATGGAATTATTCCATCTATTTAAATAAAATCCGGTGTTTTCTAAACTCTGATATTTTTCCTAATTCACGGTCCTGATGAAATTTCCGCTGCAATGTTTTTCAAAAATTAAAAATAACCACCGGTACCACGGGCTGCTCGCGACTCCCGATTCCAGCTAGGATGGGGTCGGGGGTCGTGACAGAAGGTGGTATCAGAGCCACTGCTTTAAGCCTATAAGTGTTGTGATAATAATACTTAAGCTTAAATAAAAGAGTTAGGAGATTGCTCTTAACTGGTAGCACATTTGATAATATTTAGACTTGAACATAAGAAAAGATGCCTTAATATAAGCTTCAAGATAAATTACTTATATAAGTATAATGTAATGAATATTGACATACCATAAGAATGGTAATTAGAATATTGCAAGATATGATAAATAAGCAATAGCACTTAATTGCTATTAATCCTTGCTTATTCGATATTACTTGGTCTAGAATAAAGATATGTTCTGGAAATAAAATTTCCTTGATTCTGGATAAAAGCTCTAATAAAAGAGGCACTTTTAAAATCTTGAAAAGATACTATTTATGGGAAATAGAAAATTTTCTCCGGCAAAACTGGGTATAGAGTAGCAGACTCTCCAGCTTGTCCGGATATACTGAGATTACCTCTCCGGCGCGAATCGGATAAGATGGGGTATATAGTATGTCAAACAAGTGACAAGATTTCCCTAAATAATATCATGACCTGATATCTGACTTGTTTTTGGAAATATGAATCTGTTAAATACATTGACCTTATAAAGGGTATGTATATTATAACATGTGAAATATATGATTATATAGACATGTATATCTATAAGGAATTCCAAAAGTCAAATAAGAATAAAGCCCAAGCATATGTGTCAATAATAAAATCTAGATTTCTTTATCAGGAATCTCTTGCATATATCTATAATTTCGATGTCAAACATTCTTTCGTTTGATTATCTACCTCGTAACTCTTACGACAAAATAATACTGAAAATCCATTAAGTTGGGACACCATCAAAAGTATAATAATTTCCAATGCGTTACCATAAATTATTGCCGCAAGTAAGAAACATGTAAAATTGTGCTAATGCACAAAGAAAACACACGAACTTAAAATTTTATTATATCACACACAACTTTCGAGGCTAGACCTTTGCAAAAATATAATTAGGCACGACAACAACAATGCTAATCCCAACAGTGGGAGAACTACTAATCAAAAAGAGGCACTTTGCTACATAATCCTACAAACGATCTGAATATTGCTGAGGTACGATAGAACAAGATTTCACAACAATCGGTGCATAGTCTAATCCAATTCTTGACGCTGCAAAAGAAGTCACATACCTTTACAATCCCTCTATTTCATTTTATTCGATATTCTCTAGTAATATCACTTAACAACGGTTATCACACGAAATTCCAGATAAAATTCTTATATTCCTTTCGTTGCAATCCTGACTTCTGCCTATAATGAGCTGACTTTTGCAATCATCATACCATGAGGATTTCTTTCATAGTAGAAAATATTGATCCATTACATTTCTTGGTAAATCCACACGCTACACATGCACTCTTTGTTGAGCATTCGGTTCATTTGAGTTATAAGACCCTAGGAGGGCATCATTCCAATTTGTTGTTTTATCAAAAGTTCAAATCTCGTTTCGCTATCCTCGATCTTTGCATTGTAAACCGCGTTTTTACAAAGCGGTAACTCTTTAATATCGAATCAATAAATTTCTTGAAAAACTCAATTTTCATTTGAAGGGTATACATGGTTTCTGTTGTGATCATGACCAAACTTCCTTATTAAAACTCGTTTTATTCAAACCAAGTAAACTTGCTCGCAATACGTATTCAATTCAAAGTCCCATATGATACTTTAGGCCATCACAATTCCAACAAGCACTTTGATTCTCTTGAACCATAACATGCTTGTTTGGTATTCGACTTCATTAAATCATTTCTTTGATCACGATCACCTTGTGGTGACGTTTTCACAAAATCTGAAGCTTGCGCTAATCCCAGATTTAATTATTTATTTATTTATATTGAATCCGCTTTGTTGATTTATTCTATACAAGCGATCTTAACACAATCAAGTGCTAAGATAATGATATACAAATTTATTTCATATTTCAGTATATCTCTTAATAGTTCTTACAGCATTAATTGAGCCTTTCATAATAAATATTGCTCTATCATCTTCGATCGAAAAAACATTATACTGATTATATATGGAAACTTACATAAGTAATTACCTTATTTACAATATAATATTCCTATATTTAAAAATTCTTGTTAAACCATTAAGGTGAAGAATTTATATTTAAGGAATACTCTCGTTTAAATTTATGACTAGTTATTGTTATTTATTTTTGGTAATAATATATTATTTTAGGTATTAGGGTTATTATCAGGAACACATATTGGATAGCCTAGCCTTAGTTAGGTATGGACTGATCACCCATACTTAAACAAGGCAGCACTAACCAATATCCAACCATGATAATAACTATTTAATGTATATAAATTAAGTCATCATACTTATTTAGTAAATTTCAATTATATATAAAAATATTTTTATATTATATATAGAAATATATATACTTTGTACTGTAAAGAGAAGACATATTTTCATAAAACAATTAAAGAGACGAATAAAATTATCTAAATAAATTGTCTAAGTATTCATGAACAAGACATATTATAAATAAATGTTCATCTTGATTAATATTTCACAACTATTAAATACTTATAGAAATATTCTTTTATAATATATATATATATTAAAATATCAAATGTTATTTACGCAAGCTAATATTTAAGTATGCTTGATATTAAAATAAACATTTATTATTTTACTTTTATACCCTATTATAAAATCTTATAGTTAAACGTACTTGATTTTTAAAATGATAACCGTGAGTTCTAGAATATTGGGTAAACCTATTTATAAAACATATATCATTATTTTGTCAAAATTACCACAAGTTTTGATATTTTAAACCTATCTATATTTATTTATTATTCTACTTTATAATAACATAAAAGGAAAATGTATTTAAGAAATCGAAATATCACCTATCTTAAATCAAACATTTTGATTAAAATCATCTGAATACAATTATGTATTAAGACAAAAATACACTAACCCTATTATCTTTCGTGTGTCCTTGCAATTCACTCATCTCAGCACATCGATTTTCTTATATCATAATTCAATATTTGAGAAATCATTTTTATGCTTTTATTCCATTTTTGAACCTGTCGATTCTAAGTATTCCGCAGTTGCCAATCAAAGTAAGCTTTCTTTTGACAAAGAATCTTATTGATCCTAAAAATCCTTCACATTCATTTTAAATATCTATTGATCATGTATCTTTTGGCTTGAACGTAATCACCTTGGAAACTATATCATTTCGTCTCATTCGTTTGAACATCTCATCTTTTGAAATATCCAGATTCGCTTCCTTGAAACTCTCAGTTAATTTCGAAAACGGTGAATTTATTCGGTCACCATAATTATTGAATTCTTACAGCACTTTGCAGTATCCGTAAAATTTGTAGCCTGTGCTAATAATAAACCCTATTCATACGTCATTCCTTTGATTCGTCATTTTAATAGTCTTGATACAGTTATGTATTCAGACCATGATACACTAAATTCTATTGTATTGTGTATCCTTACCATTTAAGTAAGCGATATTGATTTTTGGGTTAATCGTTGACAAATCATTTTTCATACTTCCATTCACAAAATAGATTTAGCAATTCAGAATCTCCCTCAATTGATCAAAATAAGTTCTTTTCTAACATTGAATTCTACAAAAGTCATTTTATTTCAAAATTCATGCCTATTAAATATCTTTTTGATTCATGAGACTTTGTTAAACTTGTTAATATTATTATTTCATCCTATTTGGTCAAACATCAATTCCTTAAACTAAAGTTTTTAAATTCCAACTATCCTATGATATTGATCTTTTGATTCCATCCCAGAAACCATGATATATTAAAAGAGGTAACGTAACCCCAAAAAGATATCATAGTCCAAATCTCTAGGACGAGATTTTTATTAAGGTGGGGAGGATGTAACAACTCTCACCAAAACAATTATTTCTTATTATATTTTGTCCAATAGGAAACCCTAATTAAGACCCCCAAGTGATACTGCATGACCCCCAAAATTTTCAGAACAATCGGAATCAGGATCAGGGCCCCTAAAACTCAGGGGGGGGGGGGGGGGTATTTCCTAATTAGTATTATCCAAACAGTTTTCGATAGAAATTGAATTTTGACGAACCGTCAACTCACCCAAGCTACTGAGACGCGTGGCTACCCTATATTAAAAGTGACCTCTCGCGCCACGCGAGAGCCTCTCGTGACGCGCGAGCGCGCCGTTTTTCCAGTATAAATAAAGGAGTTTGGCACTTGAATTTGGGCGTTGGTTCGACGAGCAAATTCGATTCAGGCAACAAGATATCGTCCAAATATTACAAAAACCCACATAATCTCGAAATTCTGCTGCGATAACAGGGTAATAACTCGATCGCTGCTACGATTCAATATCCGATCGATTGAAACTATCCGATGAATGTTTAAGTGCTGCTCAAATTGGGTTTATACTTTGTCATTTGTCGTGATCCCGACAGGATGTTTGAGTGTCACCCGAATTCTGGCTATACTCTGTCATTCGTTGTGAATCCGCTGGATGTTTAAGTATTGCACTTTGTCATTCGTTGTGAGGGTATCAATCTCGTGAGTTTATCGTAAATGTTGTATTAGTTATTTACCTAGTTTCGGGTGCATTATTGCTTAAATTAGGTTATCAGTCCTACCAGTAGACTAAACTTTACACCATACACTTACAATCAAAGTAGATGCTAATTCTCAGAAGAATTAACTCAGGAAGCTTGTTAAATCAATACTGCATGCTTATAATGTGAGTCATTCTCTTTTTATCAACTGTTTTACAATACTCCAAATTATTTTCAAAGTGTTACAATTACAGGGATTAAGTCGTGGATATCTTGAATCACTGGCTAGTGGGGTATTGTGCACATTACTAATTTTCTCCCAGTTAGGTTCATTGACCTACTAGGGATAATCATCACTATTTGGGTTCATTGACCTAATAGTGTATGACCATCGTCACCATTGTGACTTGTCACCATTGTGACAGAGCGCCAGATAAAAAATAAGATAGAAGCCATTGTAATCGCTCTTAATACTGTAAATTATAGCAAATGTGTCGTTTTCAGTAAAATGAATGATTCACTCAGTATTTCCCTGCTGACAAAACCTTTTTAAAACGCGTTTCAGGTAATTACAGTAGATTGGAGTAAGGATTGGATCCGGCACTGAAGGACTTCAAGAAGTGGCTTATTTTATTAATTAAATCAACTTAAGAAATATTGTTTTTGGGTTTATCCCTTATTAAAAGCTACCTTTGTAAAACATGGAATTATTCCATCTATTTAAATAAAATCTGGTGTTTTCTAAACTCTGATATTTTTCCTAATTCACGGTCCTGATGAAATTTCCGCTGCAATGTTTTTCGAAAATTAAAAATAACCACCGGTACCACGGGCTGCTCGCGACTCCCGATTCCAGCTAGGATGGGGTCGGGGGTCGTGACAGAAGGTGGTATCAGAGCCACTGCTTTAAGCCTATAAGTGTTGTGATAATAATACTTAAGCTTAAATAAAAGAGTTAGGAGATTGCTATTAACTGGTAGCACATTTGATAATATTTAGAATTGAACATATGAAAAGATGCCTTAATATAAGCTTCAAGATAAATTACTTATATAAGTATAATGTAATGAATATTGATATACCATAAGAATGGTAATTAGAATATTGCAAGATATGATAAATAAGCAATAGCACTTAATTGCTATTAATCCTTGCTTATTTGATATTACTTGGTCTAGAATAAAGATATGTTAAGGAAATACAAATTTCCTTGATTCTGAATAAAAGCTCTAATAAAAGAGGCACTTTTAAAATCTTGAAAAGATACTATTTATGGGAAATAGAAAATTTTCTCCGGCAAAACTAGGTATAGAGTAGCAGACTCTCCAGCTTGTCCGGATATACTGAGATTACCTCTCCGGCGCGAATCGGATAAGATGGGGTATATAGTATGTCAAACAAGTGACAAGATTTCCCTAAATAATATCATGACCTGATATCTGACTTGTTTTTGGAAATATGAATCTGTTAAATACATTGACCTTATAAAGGGTATGTATATTATAACATGTGAAATATATGATTATATAGACATATATATCTATAAGGAATTCCAAAAGTCAAATAAGAATAAAGCCCAAGCATATGTGTCAATAATAAAATCTAGATTTCTTTATCAGGAATCTCTTGCATAAATCTATAATTTCGATGTCAAACATTCTTTCGTTTGATTATCTACCTCGTAACTTGTACGACAAAATAATACTGAAAATCCATTAAGTTGGGACACCATCAAAAGTATAAGAATTTCCAATGCGTTACCATAAATTATTACCGCAAGTAAGAAACATGTAAAATTGTGCTAATGCACAAAGAAAACACACGAACTTAAAATTTTAGGTCCACAGACGTCGAAGTATATCACACACAACTTTCGAGGCTAGACTTTTGAAAAAATATAATTAGGCACGACAACAACAACGCTAATCCCAACAGTGGGAGAACTACTAATCAAAAAGAGGCACTTTGCTACATAATCCTACAAACGATCTGAATATTGCTGAGGTACGATAGAACAAGATTTCACAACAATCGGTGCATAGTCTAATCCAATTCTTGACGCTGCAAAAGAAGTCACATACCTTTACGATCCCTCTATTTCATTTTATTCGATGTTCTCTAGTAATATCACTTAACAACGGTTATCACACGAAATTCCAGATAAAATTCTTATATTCCTTTCGTTGCAATCCTGACTTCTGCCTATAATGAGCTGACTTTTGCAATCATCATACCATGAGGATTTCTTTCATAGTAGCAAATATTGATCCATTTCATTTCTTGGTAAATCCACACGCTACACATGCACTCTTTGTTGAGCATTCGGTTCATTTGAGTTATAAGACCCTAGGAGGGCATCATTCCAATTTGTTGTTTTATCAAAAGTTCAAATCTCGTTTCGCTATCCTCGATCTTTGCATTGTAAACCGCGTTTTTACAATGCGGTAACTCTTTAATATCGAATCAATAAATTTCTTAAAAAACTCAATTTTCATTTGAAGGGTATACATGGTTTCTGTTGTGATCGTGACCAAACTTCCTTATTAAAACTCGTTTTATTCAAACCAAGTAAACTTGCTCGCAATACGTATTCAATTCAAAGTCCCATATGATACTTTAGGCCATCACAATTCCAACAAGCACTTTGATTCTCTTGAACCATAACATGCTTGTTTGGTATTCGACTTCATTAAATCATTTCTTTGATCACGATCACCTTGTGGTGACGTTTTCACAAAATCTGAAGCTTGCGCTAATCCCAGATTTAATTATTTATTTATTTATATTAAATTCGCTTTGTTGATTTATTCTATACAAGCGATCTTAACACAATCAAGTGCTAAGATAATGATATACAAATTTATTTCATATTTCAGTATATCTCTTAATAGTTCTTACAGCATTAATCGAGCCTTTCATAATAAATATTGCTCTATCATCTTCGATCGAAAAAACATTATACTGATTATATATGGAAACTTACATAAGTAATTACCTTATTTACAATATAATATTCTTATATTTAAAAATTCTTGTTAAACCATTAAGGTGAAGAATTTATATTTAAGGAATACTCTCGTTTAAATTTATGACTAGTAATTGTTATTTATTTTTGGTAATAATATATTATTTTAGGTATTAGGGTTATTATCAGGAACACATATTAGATAGCCTGGCCTTAGTTAGGCATGGACTGATCACCCATGCTTAAACAAGGCAGCACTAACCAATATCCAACCATGATAATAACTATTTAATGTATATAAATTAAGTCATCATACTTATTTAGTAAATTTCAATTATATATAAAAATATTTTTATATTATATATAGAAATATATATACTTTGTACTGTAAAGAGAAGACATATTTTCATAAAACAATTAAAGGGACGAATAAATTATCTAAATAAATTGTCTTAGTATTCATGAACAAGACATATTATTAATAAATGTTCATCTTGATTAATATTTCACAACTATTAAATACTTATAGAAATATTCTTTTATAATATATATATATATTAAAATATCAAATGTTATTTACGCAAGCTAATATTTAAGTATGCTTGATATTAAAATAAACATTTATTATTTTACTTTTATACCCTATTAAAAAATTTTATAGTTAAACGTACTTGATTTTTAAAATGATAACCGTGAGTTCTAGGATATTGGGTAAACCTATTTATAAAACATATATCATTATTTTGTCAAAATTACCACGGATTTTGATATTTTAAACCTATCTATATTTATTTATAATTCTACTTTATAATGACATAAAAGGAAAAGGTATTTAATAAATCGAAATATCACATATCTTTAATCAAACATTTTGATTAAAATCATCTGAATACAATTATGTATTAAGACAAAAATACACTAACCCTATTATCTTTCGTGTATCCTTGCAATTCACTCATCTCAGCACATCGATTTTCTTATATCATAATTCAATATTTGACAAATCATTTTTATGCTTTTATTCCATTTTTGAACCTGTCGATTCTAAGTATTCCGCAGTTGCCAATCAAAGTAAGCTTTCTTTTGATAAAGAATTTTATTGATCCTAAAAATCCTTCACATTCATTTTAAATATCTATTGATCATATATCTTTTGGCTTGAACCTAATCACCTTGGAAACTATATCATTTCATCTCATTCGTTTGAACATCTCATCTTTTGAAATATCCAGATTCGCTTCCTTGAAACTCTCAGTTAATTTCGAAAACGGTGAATTTATTCGGTCACCATAATTAGTGAATTCTTACAGCACTTTGCAGTATCCGTATAAATTTGTAGCCTGTGCTAATAATAAACCCTATTCATACGTCATTCGTTTGATTTGTCATTTTAATAGTCTTGATACAGTTGTGTATTCAAACCATGATACACTAAATTCTATTGTATTGTGTATCCTTACCATTTAAGTAAGCTATATTGATTTTTGGGTTAATCATTGACAAATCATTTTTCATACTTCCATTCACAAAATAGATTAGCAATTCAGAATCTCCCTCAATTGATCAAAATAAGTTCTTTTCTAACATTGAATTCTACAAAAGTCATTTTATTTCAAAATTCATGCCTATTAAATATCTTTTTGATTCATGAGACTTGGTTAAACTTGTTAATATTATTATTTCATCCTATTTGGTCAAACATCAATTCCTTAAACTACAGTTTTTAAATTCCAACTATCCTATGATATTGATCTTTTGATTCCATCCCAGAAACCATGATATATTAAAAGAGGTAACGTAACCCCAAAAAGATATCATAGTCCAAATCTCGAGGACGAGATTTTTATTAAGGTGGGGAGGATGTAACAACTCTCACCAAAACTATTATTTCTTATTATTTTTTGTCCAACAGGAAACCCTAATTAAGACCCCAAGTGATACTACATGACCCCTAAAATTTTCAGAACAATCGGAATCAGGATCAGGGCCCCTAAAACTCAGGGGGGGTATTTCCTAGTTAGTATTATCCAGACAGTTTTCGATAGAAATTGAATTTTAACGAACCGTCGACTCACCCAAGCTACTGAGACGCGTGGCTACCCTATATTAAAAGTGACCTCTCGCGCCACGCGAGAGCCTCTCGTGACGCGCGAGCGCGCCATTTTTCCAGTATAAATAAAGGAGTTTGGCACTTGAATTTGGGCGTTGGTTCGACGAGCAAAATCGATTCAGGCAACAAGATATCGTCCAAATACTACAAAAACCCACATAATCTTGAAATTCTGCCGCGATAACAGGGTAATAACTCGATCGCTGCTACGATTCAATATCCGATCGATTGAAACTATCCGATGAATGTTTAAGTGCTGCTCAAATTGGGTTTTTACGTTGTCATTCGTCGTGATCCCGACAGGATGTTTGAGTGTCACCCGAATTCGGGCTATACTCTGTCATTCGTTGTGAATCCGCTGGATGTTTAAGTATTGCACTTTGTGATTCGTTGTGAGGGTATTAATCTCGTGAGTTTATCGTAAATGTTGTATTAGTTATTTACCTAGTTTCGGGTGCATTATTGCTTAAATTAGGTTACCAGTCCTACCAGTAGACTAAACTTTACCCCATACACTTACAATCAAAGTAGATGCTAATTCTCAGAAGAATTAACTCAGGAAGCTTGTTAAATCAATGCTGCATGCTTATAATGGGAGTCATTCTCTTTTTATCAACTGTTTTACAATACTCCAAATTAGTTGAAAGTGTTACAATTACAGGGATTAAGTCGTGGTTATCTTGAATCACTGGCTAGTGGGGTATTGTGCACATTACTAATTTTCTCCCAGTTAGGTTCATTGACCTACTAGGGATAATCATCACTATTTGGGTTCATTGACCTAATAGTGGTATGACCGTCGTCACCATTGTGACTTGTCACCATTGTGACAGAGCGCCAGATAAAAAATAAGATAGAAGCCATTGTAATCGCTCTTAATACTGTAAATTATAGCAAATGTGTCGTTTTTAGTAAAATGAATGATTCACTTAGTATTTCCCTGCTGACAAAACCTTTTTAAAACGCGTTTCAGGTAATTACAGTAGATTGGAGTAAGGATTGGATCTGGCACTGAAGGACTTCAGGAAGTGGCTTATTTTATTAATTAAATCAACTTAAGAAATATTGTTTTCGGGTTTATCCCTTATTAAAAGCTACCTTTGTAAAACATGGAATTATTCCATCTATTTAAATAAAATCCGGTGTTTTCTAAACTCTGATATGTTTTTCAAAAATTAAAAATAACCACCGGTACCACGGGCTGCTCGCGACTCCCGGTTCCAGTTAGGATGGGGTCGGGGGTCGTGACACTGGTTCACAGCTCCCGCTCCCAGGGCGGGGTCATGGGTTGTGACAAATGGCCTATGCTTCAATCCCTGACCCTTAAGAACTCCTTGTGGATATTGTGCTGGTGATGTCATCCGAGTGTTTAGAGGACTCGTTATATAAAGATAAAGAACAATAAGCCATGTCTCGGTCATCACATTACTAGCTTTAGTGAAACTCCTTTGCCCTCGCACCTCTCTATTCTTGATAGCCTATACATAAACACGTATCCTCACCGCCAATAGCACCTAATAAAAACTGAACATGTGGTAGTTGGCACTGTTCGTTTCGTTTTGGTTTTAATAATTTGATAATTAAATAGAAAGACTTTATTTCTTTAAATATAAGGAAATACATAAGACCATCCATAGTACGGGGTTTTTGGTGAGGATTGAGCCCAAAACGCTCGGCCCACCGCCCCCATGGGTGTTTGATTACCTTTTGGGGCTTGGGTGTGGCCATTAAAACGCCGGATGAAAAATTGGTGGACCAATAAGAAATTTCCAACTTCACATGTACCAAAAATTAATATTAATTTTCACCCTTCCACATTTACCACCATTTAATTCACCGATATAGAAGCTTGGTTTGTTATCTAGTTACAAAGTGATTCTTCCTTTTGATGAGAAACAAACCTCCGTTAATGTCCATCTCGTTGTCATAAGATGTGCTTCAATTCAGTTTTTAAAAAAGAGTTCAAATAAGGTCACTAAAATTAAAGAAAAACGCAAGAAAAAAGAACCTGATTTTATGCATACTATAACAGCTTCATCTTTCGATTCTATGCATACTTAATCCCCCATCTACCTAATATGGCTATTTTCTTCTTTCAAGTCAAAAAATTCTAGCGTTTGAACGACACAGATCTACTCAAATGATTAACATATCCACTGAAATTATAAAGAAATCCCGGAGGGTACATACCGTTCTGAAACACCCAATTCATCCCCAACCAACAATTTAGTTTCCAAGACTAAAAAGGAAGAGGATATTACCTGGTGGTCTAGCATTGCAACGGAGGTGGTCCGGCAAGGTGGTGTGGCGACTGGCGGCGAGGAGGCGATGTCAATCGAGGATTTGGGGGAGGCAACCGGTGTGTGATTTTGGGGGGAATGAAAAAGTGTCTAGCCCACCAAAGGTTTTTATAACCTTTATGTTTTAATATAAGTTCAACCGTTGAATTGTGTTATGATTGAACGGTGTAACACCTCGTAAAATTGTGTCGAATTATTCAATGACACGTGTCCACTCTCAAATGTGCCTAATAGGTTGGACGAGAGGGACTAATATTGTCAAATTTTGACACTTTGAATATGGAAGGACTAAAGGTGTCAACATGCCAATTAATGGCCTCTAAGTGACCCTTTACGAACTGTAAGCCTTTGTGCTTACGGACCACAAGCATATAATATTTTTGATTATGAGTAGCGGATATGGATCGCAAAACTTTATAGCTTACGGTCCGCAAGGGGTTTGAATTCTGTGTGCGCTAAGTAGGCTTACAGACCGTAAGCCTTTAGCCCATACGGTCCGTAAGGACTATATCTTGGCATATTTTTGTTTGGAGGCCAAGTAAGTCTGCCATGCTGCCACCTCTCACGAATTTACCACTCATTTGCAGCTTGTGCCACGTCCATACACACTTGGAATGTTCTTAGATCAATTCTAAACACCTGGATTGATCTCATGATCCATCTCTCACTATAAATAGCACGCATTTCCAACTCTTACACTTGCTCATTTCTTTATCACTTCTCCTCTACTCTGACCTGGTAGTTCCTAATCCTAAAGAAGTATCCTCTGAGTTCTAAACGTTTTCTTCGACCACTTGTAAGTGTTCCATCCTTGCTCTTTTCATTTTATAGGCTTTTATTAGACGAAAGTCAAGCAAATTGACTTTTTCTTTGACTTTCGGTTCAGACCATTATGGTCCAGCCATTTCTCCTCTACTCTGATTTGGTAGTTCCTAATCCTATAGAAGTATCCTCTGAGTTCTAAACGTTTTCTTGGACCACTTGTAAGTGTTCCATCCTTGCTCTTTTCATTTCATAGGCTTTTATTAGCCGAAAGTCAAGCAAATTGACTTTTTCTTTGACTTTCAGTTTAGACCATTACGGTCCAGCCATTGTTCGAATCGAACATGGCTACGTGATCGTAATAAGGTAGGTGTTAATCCCTCAAAAGGGCACCTCCTGAAAATCATGTTAATTTGGTCAAATGATGGGTCAAAGTTAAGTTTAATAAAAAGTCAAACGAGAGATTTTCAGAAACTTTATAAAATGAACTTGTAATTGTTTTAACTCATGGTTTTAACACTAAATCAGTTAGTAACTAATATTAGAACATGTATGAACACGTTCAGCCCGTCATTTCCAGTATATGTGTTGGTTCACAACCGAAAGTCAAGCAGTTTGACTTCTGCTTTGACTTTCGATTCTGACCCGATTTAGCAACTTTAGCTACTGATTCTAAGTTGCATTATGATCAAATTATAATGTAGAATAATCCCCTCTGGTTTTACTACTTGATCATAATCAGATTCTGAGTTTTTACACAAGTTCTTATAATATTCCTATTATTGACCTGAAGGGGTAAGGTCCCAAAAACCTTATAAAAAAGTGCTTGGGACCATACCACAACTTTAATTTTCAGCTTGGCACCTTGCGCGGCCACGCACTGGTCTCACAAAAGAAAGGTCTAAAAGGCCCACAACAGTCAACACTTGCACGCAAAGGGAATCATAAAACCTTGCACCCTTCCTACACAAAGCAAAGGATAAGAATCCGGAGTTAGATACTTCCGCTTAATATTCAGACTTGGATATTATTTGCCCAGACTTGGGATTTATTCATCTGCTTCCACACGATAAAGGTGTCACACCAGATTACAGCAGTAATCTTCTAGAAATAATACAATCGTGCACCACCAAAACGGTTACAACCGTCTAGACACATGTCACTATATCAGTCGTCCCCAAATTCACAACGAATGCATGCAAATGAAGAGTAATCTTCATTTAGGTCACTTTACACGTGGCAAATCCCTTGCCTTTGATCTAAACCACGATCCGTGTGCCATCACATCGGATCAAGGAGTATTAACGGAAGAAAGCATAACCGCTTACGGAGTTAGCATCTTCCGTCTTCTTTTCACTAACGGGTTTTCCCGCCTTTTGAACGACTCCCGGCTATAAATAAGAGAAAAATCAGGTATGAACACAAGTTACACACACTTCTCAAATACATCTTCTTCTTCATTACCAATACTTATTCTCACACCGGAGTCGGGTCAAGGAGAGAACCCTCCTCTCCCCTTGGCGAGGCTAACGGTGTTCTTTTTTGCAGAATTACCGGAGAAGAAGGTCTGTTAGACCTAAATCGATCGAGTGGGAACTAACCTTTTTATGTGGATTCAAACCCCCTAGATATCTCGGTTCCGACCATTTATCTAGTGTTTCTTCATTGGCGCCCACCGATTCCTCTATTTTTTCCAGTTTTCATCTCGTTTCGATTTAGTTCTTTTCATCCTCTGTTTTGCACATGGCAAAGGATTCATTATTCCACTCATCAGATCCCCGATCCGAGTGGGAAGGTTCTACAACCCAAAACACTCAAAACAACGGTCATTCAGATAGGGAGAATTTCTCAGATCTAATCATGAAAAAATCCCCATCACATTGGTTCAGCAGATGTCAAGCTGCTTTAAACACAATCGTTACATAAATCGCCAGATCTGAGGTCCCGAACATCAGATCTGGTGAAGAAAACAACATTACAGTATTGGACCCACCAACACCCTGTCAGGGGGACATCCAATCTAGTCGTAACATTGAAATACAATTCAGAAATAGCAGTCATCAGGAAGTTAAACCAAAACAAATAAACATGATTCAAGGAGGTCCATCACGAAGGACAAACAAACGAAGTTATGACCAACATTGGAGGGAGCAGCAAGTCATATTTCCCGTCGTCCCAGGAGGCCCTCAGGAAGAGCGACCAGTAATTATTACTGGCATCTTCGGTCATTATCGGACAGACTACATGTTTATAGATCCGGGTAGCTCGATGGACATCATATACGAGCAGTGTTTTAAACAACTCGACCCAGATGATAAAGCACGTCTAGAACCGGTCGATTTTCCCCTCACCGGATTCTGCAATGAAGCTGTTTTCCCATTAGGGCAAATAGCTTTCCCTGTGACTTTGTCGGATGGCGAACATTCACGAACAGTCACAGTCAATTTCATGGTCATGCCGGCAACATCACGTCATGATGTTCTGCTCGGAAGAAGGTCACAAAGAGAGTTCAGTATGATCACATCTATCCCACACATGGCATGCGGGTTCCCAACGGAAACCGGAGTTGCAATTCTGTACTCAAGCAAAGAAATCATGTACGTGGACGACGAGCCACCAGTAAAGGTAGTCAAACCTTCAGCATCAAACGAACCGGAGAAATGGGTCCTGAACGAAGAATACCCAGAGCAGACCATCTCACTAGGTCATGCCATCTCACCAGCAACACGGATACAACTAAAAGCATTGTTGTCCAACAACAAGGATATATTCGCTTGATGCCCAGCAGACATGACTGGGGTTCCACGCGACATAGCGCAACATTGCCTGAATATTAAACCATCAGCGGAACCTGTTACCCAAGCGAGGCGCAGCTTTAGCGAAGAGAAAGCGAAAGCCATGGACGAACAAGTAGTAGAGCTACTCAATGCGGGTATCTTGCACGAAGTAAAGTACCATACATGGGTTGCCAATCCAGTAATGGTACAGAAACATAGTGGCGAATGGAGAATGTGTGTCGACTTCAAGGACCTGAATAAAGCATGCCCAAGAGATTGTTACGTACTTCCGGAGATAGACAAAAAATTCGACTCTCTAGCATCATTCAGATGGAAGTGGTTTCTCGACTGTTACAAAGGTTATCATCAGGTCCAGATGAAAGAAGAAGACGAAGACAAAACTACATTCCGCACGGATAAAGGCATCTTCTGCTACACTAAAATGCCCTTTGGCCTGCGCAATGCTGGCGCAACTTATCAACGATTAATGGACACAGTTTTCAAAAATGACATTGGCAAGACAGTTGAATTATACATGGATGACCTCGTCATTATGAGCCATGAGGAAGACTCAATGCTCAACAACATTCAGCGTACATTCGACTCTCTGCGCAGCGTAAACTTAAAGCTTAACCCAACTAAATGCTCCTTCGGCATGGAAGAAGGGAAATTTCTGGGCTTCATAGTCACAAGAGAGGGCTTCAAAGTAAACCCAGAAAAAGTACAGGCTATCCAGCAAATGCCCTCACCCGCAATAATAAAAGAAATGCAAAGACTCGCCGGACGCTTAGCAGCCTTGAACAGATTCTTGGCTAATCATGCGGCTAAATCTTATCCATTTATCAGCACGCTGCGAAACTGCGGGAAGAAAACCCCCTTTCAATGGACACCTGAAGCAGAAGCAGCATTCAAACAAATGAAAGAATGTTTAATTCAGCTACCAACACTGACTGCGCCAAAAGAAAAAGAGCCACTAATCTTATACCTATCAGCCGCGGAAGTAGCGGTAGGAGCAGTATTAATGGTGGAACGGAAAAACGTTCAGACTCCAATTTACTATATCAGCAAAATGCTCACCGGCCCAGAAACTCGTTACTCAATGAAAGAAAAATTGGTTCTAGCACCGGTACACGCATCCCGACGCTTGCGCAGGTACTTCTCGGGCCACGTCATCTCGGTTCTCACAAATTATCATTTAGGCCAAATCTTGTCAAAACCCGATGTGGCGGGAAGATTGGCTAAATGGGTCATAGAGCTGGGAGGATACAATATCTTTTACAAGCCAAGACCAGCAATCAAAGGGCAAGTTCTAGCAGACTTCGCTACTGAAGTGCCCATCGATAAAGTACAAGAATATGAGGCAATCCAGAACCCTACACTTGTTTTCGATGACAGAGTCTGGACCTTGCACACAGATGGTGCTTCCAATGATGACGGAGCAGGAGCAGGCCTCCGATTAGTCAGTCCGGACAATCACGAGCTCACATATGCCATACGCTTAGACTTCCAAAGTACCAACAATGAGGCAGAATACGAAGCATTTTTAGCAGGACTTCGTTTAGCGCTCAAAATGGGGGCAAAAAACCTTGAGGCCAACGTTGATTCAAAACTTGTAGCCGAGCAAGTTAACGGTCACTACGATGCAAATGGAGAAGCTATGGCATTATACCTTGAACAAGCATGGATGTTAATCAGCCAATTCCAGACATTCAAGGTTAACCATATCAATAGAAGCGAAAATAAGCATGCAAACGCGCTTAGCAAATTAGCCGCTACCAGCTTCAAGCACCTAGCAAAAGAAGTGCGCATAGAGGTACTGTCTAACCCATCAATCCATCTCAAGCAAGTAAACATTATAGAGGTCGGTAATCCATCATGGATGTCTCCGATCATCTTATACTTACAACACGGGAAATTCCCGGAAGGAAAAGCAGAAGCGCGGAAACTCCAACACAAAGCGATAAATTACGAAATGGCGGATGGCGTCCTTTACCGAAAGTCATTCATGGGACCATTACTACGCTGTGTCGACAAAACAGATGCTCAATACCTGGTCCGAGAAATCCATGAAGGTTTATGTGGAATACACGCGGGACCGCGCATGGTCGTAGCAAAAATAATGAACGCCGGATACTACTGGCCAGGAATGCATATGGACGCAATTGATTTATTAAGAAGATGCGCAGCTTGTCAGCGCCATGCACCAAAGACACTCCGACCAAAAAATCCGCTAGTGCCTGTCACATCCGCCTGGCCATTCCAACAATGGGGCATCGATCTTGTTGGCCCATTCCCTGATGCGCCAGGCGCAGTAAAATTCATTATTGTAGCGGTCGATTACTTCACCAAATGGGTGGAAGCTAAGGCTTTGGCTTCGACCACAGCAATGGTAATTCGCAAATTTATATGGGAATATATCATTTGCAGGTTCGGATTACCATTGCGCATTATCTCTGACAACGGCACAAACTTCGCCTCAGAAGATCTTCAAAAGTGGTTCAAAGAAATGAAGATCGAACATCATTTTGCCTCCGTCGCGCATCCACAAGCGAACGGTCAAGTAGAAAGTATAAACAAACAGATCGTTGACGGCATAAAAGCACGGCTACGGACAGCACGCAGAGGGTGGGTCGACGAACTCCCCAGCATCCTCTGGGCGCATCGAACAATGCCAAAGACTAGCACAGGCGAAACTCCGTTCAGTCTAGTCTATGGGTCTGAAGCCGTCATCCCAGCTGAGATTGGCTTACCATCACCACGCATGATAGCCATGGAAAAACAGAATAATGAGCAAGAACGAAGATTGGATCTAGACCTCCTCGAAGAACGGCGCGAGAATGCCGCTATCACAGAGGCCAGGTACAAATCCAAACTCAAAAAATACTACAATGCGCGCGTCCGCATATGCACATTCGTTCCGGGTGATATCGTTTTACGCGATAATGAAGCATCAAATGCTGAAAAACCGGGCAAATTAGCGCCAAGATGGGAAGGACCATATGTCATTAACGAGGTCCTAGGCAAAGGGGCGTATACTCTCAAAAGAATTGACGGGACTCTAGTCCCACGCACCTGGAACGGGCAGCAGCTGCGCAGGTGTTACATGTAGGTCAAAACATTCACAGGCAATGTATTTCCTATTTACTCCTGTACTACAAGACTCGCGCTTTATCAATACAAAAAATTATTTTCATACTTGTTTCTGTTTGTTACAAATTGCATGAAATTCTTTGGGCTTACGCGAAAACAAAATGGTAAACATTGTACACCTCATGAACAGTCCAAACCAGGCTATCACGCCTTTTAGACAAACGTTCACACATGAGCACAATACCATTTCTCATTCGCCTCACCTATCCAAAAACAATTAAACACATGCAACATATTGTAATAGAAGTAAAACCTTACAGACTAATAGTACGTCATCATCAAAAAAAAGTTCAGCACAAACACTTAGCAAGATCGTGGAAATGATCTTCAAAAAATTGTTCAGATCTACAAAACATTAAACAAGAACTAAACCCTAGGGATAAACACCTAACCAGCACCGGAATCTTCATCAACGGCGGACACCTGCTCACACCGGCGAGATTTCCGGTGTTGATACACCAACCGGCATTCTTTCTTCCGAAGCATCGGAAACCGAGCCATCAAACTATCAGCATCAAGCACAATTCTAACATCATCAGCAACGCCCATATGTTGAGGAACCTTGCAGTCAGAACCAACAGTTATCGGTGAAACAGGTTTGACCGGACCCTTTGCCGAAACAGCAACACAGGGTGGTGACCTAGAAAGCAACACGAGGCCTTCAGCAGCTTCGTAAACCCTAAGAACATCCAGCAGAAGACGTGTATGATAAGAATGTTTCATCTTCTTTGTCAAATATCGACAAGGCAAAAAAAACATTTCGAATGTACCTATATATAGAGAAGAACTCAGCTTCGAGAAAAGAGAAATTCAAATCATCATGATTAAGTGTCAGGAAACATCACATCCTAACGGTGCTACAGGAACAGGAGTCTTACCTCCATTAATGAAGTCTGACAAAGCGCCAGTACGTATCCCAATGTAAGAGAAAACCCTTGCAAATACACTATGATATCATCACACGTCACGATGTAATCATAATTTTCAAAATCTTCCTTTTTCTTTTTTCTGACAAAATTTAAATCTTCTCGTAGAAGATTTTTTACATACCACACCCAAAAGCATTCACTCTCATAAGTCCAGTGCTCCACTTATTTGCATAAGTACAACACTAGACTGGGGGGACTTGAAGGGGTAAGGTCCCAAAAACCTTATAAAAGGGTGCTTGGGACCATACCACAACTTTAATTTTCAGCTAGGCACCTTGCGCGGCCGTGCACTGGTCTCACAAAAGAAAGGTCTAAAAGGCCCACAACAGTCAACACTTGCGCCCAAAGGGAATCATAAAACCTTGCGCCCTTCCTACACAAAGCAAAGGATAAGAATCCGGGAGTTAGATACTTCCGCTTAATATTCAGACTTGGATATTATTTGCCCAGACTTGGGATTTATTCATCTGCTTCCACACGATAAAGGTGTCACACCAGATTACAGCAGTAATCTTCTAGAAATAATACAATCGTGCACCACCAAAACGGTTACAACCGTCTGGACACGTGTCACTATATCAGTCGTCCCCAAATTCACAACGAATGCATGCAAATGAAGAGTAATCTTCATTTAGGTCACTTTACACGTGGCAAATCCCTTGCCTTCAATCTAAACCACGATCCGTGTGCCATCACATCGGATCAAGGAGTATTAACGGAAGAAAGCATAACCGCTTACGGAGTTAGCATCTTCCATCTTCTTTTCACTAACGGGTTTTCCCGCCTTTTGAACGACTCCCGGCTATAAATAAGAGAAAAATCAGGTATAAACACAAGTTACACACACTTCTCAAATACATCTTCTTCTTCATTACAAATACTTATTCTCACACCGGAGTCGGGTCAAGGAGAGAACCCTCCTCTCCCCTTGGCGAGGCTAACGGTGTTCTTTTTTGCAGAATTACTGGAGAAGAAGGTCTGTTAGACCTAAATCAATCGAGTGGGAACTAACCTTTTTATGCGGATTCAAACCCCCTAGATATCTCGGTTCCGACCATTTATCTAGTGTTTCTTCATGACCAAAATGCCCTTTTTGTGCAAAACATTGTTTTATTCAATGATAAACATATGAAATGGATAACATACTGATATGGTAATATAATTAACATATTTTGGCAGAATGAAGTTGTTCATAACTTAAGTTTCTATACAAGTTCATGAATTTTGCCACATTATGACTAAAATGCCCTTATGGTGCGTAGTTTGGTTTTAAACCATAAAAGTCATATAAATCTGATTTCCTACTAATGTTACCACATAATTAAAATGTCTTGGAATATTGAACTTGTTTATGGCTCATCCGATCACCTAATACCGCCTATAAGCATACGGTTAGCTTATGTAACTAGTTTACGTAAGTTTACCGAAACGGGTCAAATCTTTTCATATTCATTTCAAATTCCAGAATATAGACATGTTTACCAACATTATACAAGTCTTAGTACTAGTGAGGGTTTAAACTACATTCTATCCGTTCATCGCTTGTATCATACCGTTTTCATTATTTTAAGTTAACCGGTCCAAGTCTATGACTTGAATAAGACCCGTTAACAATCTAATTGGTAATTATACTATTCATTCCAGACGAGGTCATTCTAGTAGATTGCAACCAAGCTTTAAATTGATAATTGTTGTGCTTATTTTATTATCTTGCACTGTAAGACTTATTTAAGCAAAGTAAATACTCTTAACCTATTTTTCCTATACGGGCTTGGGATACGGTAAACTATTCTTGGTCGGGTATGGGATCATATGTTGGATTGTGACTAGAAAATCCGCATAACCCATTTTAATCTGTTTTACTTGAGAACTTAAACATTGGTGGTTAATACGACCGTGTCCTGGATATCCTCGGCTCATTTAATTGCAAATGGCCACGACTTAAGCACCGGGTGTAGGCATACACCCGATAGATGCTAATGCTATTATAAAACATTTTCTACCCATATTGGGGATACCCTTTAAGGGTTAAATTGGCGTGTCAGTTAATCATATTCTCGGTTTTTGTACCGGGCCTCGTTTGTATTGACAAGCATGTAAACTGTATACGAGGTAAATATAATTGTCCCAAGTTATTTATAAAATACATGTGCCTTTGTGCACTTAAAACAATTTTGAAATATTTTCAAAATCTATCAATTATTTGTATTTACCAGTGTAAACTGACGTATCTTCAAAATACTAAGTGACAGGTTGCAAGGTAACGAAATAGGCTGGAAGTGCCCGGTAATGCTTAAGAGGAATTTGCAACTCCTTGTATAAGAAGCCTATTAGTCTTTTATTTCATTTATGTAACTTTTCGATCCGCCTGTGGATCTTTGATACAATTTTCTTCTGTATTATATTTTGAACATTCCGACAATTATATTTGTAATAGTATTTTAAATCAAATACTTCCGCTGTGCTGTTTGTGTATTTGATATCAATCTCGTCACGTATACCCCATCCTGTCCCACCGGGTGTAATGAAATATCGGGGTGTGACAGGTTGGTATCAGAGCCAACGTTTGAGTGAATTAAACACTAGCCTTTTGTGTTATATCTCAAACATCACAATAGCATAATCCTTAGACTTTCTGAGTCTAGGCATTGACCTAGGATTAACTCTTACCCTTACTAAGTTATACATACATACATATATATATATAGGGAGAAGATCATGCGAGAACCACCTCTTATTGTGAGAACCGCGAGAACCAATGTGAACACACCAAAAATGCCTAAAAATAGCTAAAAATCACACAAAAAAATTTTTTTTTAATATTTTTTATATAAAAATCGCTACTTTTCGAAGCCAAAAAAAAAGTTTTTTAAATTTTTTTTTGGCCACTAAAAGTAGAGATTTGAGCATAAAAAATATTAAAAAAAAATTAGTTTTTTTTAGATTTTTGTAGGTTTTTTGGGGGTTTAGTTTTTAGCATTTTAGCTTTGGGGGGGGGGGGGGGGGGGTTGGGGGGTTTAGGTTTTTTTTTTTTTTTGGGGGGGGGGGTTAGGTTTTTTTGGGGGTTTTAGTTTTTAGCATTTAGCTTTTGGGGGAGGGTTAGGTTTTTTTTTTTTTTTTTTGGGGGGAGTGGGGGGGTTTAGGTTTTTTTGGGGAGGGGGGTGGGGGTTAGGTTTTTTTAGGTTTTTTTAGCTATTTTAGGTTGTGTTCACATTGGTTCTCAAGGTTCTCACAATAAGGGTGGTTCTCGCATGAGCCCCTCCCTATATATATATATATATATATATATATATATATATATATATATATATATATATATATATATATATTGTTTTTTTATTTTTGACAGATTATAACATGCCGCCAAGATTCAGAGGCAAAGGCAAAGGACCAATGCGAGAATGTTCATCTAGACACGCACCCTCGCTACCTTGCAGCTCGGATCATCGACAATATTCGGATGATTCTTACTCGTCTCAATCTGTGAGACATTCCTTTTCTCATAACTCGTCACCATCTTATCATTCCCACCATTCTTATCATTTTCACCAATCAAACCACTCCCACCAATCCCATCACTCACATTCCCATTCTTTCCATGGGTCATTTGACCCAAACCATTATATCAACACCCCACCAACTGCCCAAAACTAACTGTCACAGCCAAACGAATCAGATGAAGATTCTGATCCGGAGATGCCACCATCTTGGTCGAATATGCACCCAATTGAGATTTCTATTGGTTCTGCATCTTATTTAGGATCACCATACCATGATCCTAATGAATGGGACCAATATTTTGGCTAGTTTACTTTCATTCACACTCCTACCTATCACTCTCCGACACCGCCACCGCCGCCTCTACAACAGGACGTGCAAATGGAGCCTTGGAGCAACCACAGCCGCCACCAGAACCAAGGAGGAAACGTGGAGCACATATGTCTGTGCATATGGGAAAACGGTCGGGCTTGCTTCCACCATTTCCCCAAACATACCCTACTATTCCCGAGGACCCGCAAATGGGTGGACCCTCAAACAATGTACCAGTGGTTAACCCGACTCCTCAAACTTTTTTTCAACAACCACCATCGGGTTTTGATAACCCAATTCCGATGTATCCAGATAATACTGGGTACGATCCTTTTAAACCTGCTACGCCTATATATTTTAACTTTCAAGCACCAGCATACGACCCTTATATGCAGGCAGTTGTACATAATGCTATCTATCCATCTCCTTTCCCTCACGCATATCCAACTACTGGATATCCGAATTATGGATACCAGTATCCTGGTATGCCATAGCCACCGCCACCGCCACAAATAGAGGCCCTTAATCAGGCCTTGGAAAGAGCGGAGCAACTTCAGCGACATGCTGAAAAGACTAAGAAGAAGACAAATAAGTTCTTCAAGAAACTCTCCAAGCAAGTCAGGGGGAAGAAAGATGAGTAGAATATTATTATATTTTATTTGTTGTAGTTTAAATTCCAAAAGTCCCTGCGTGGACATGTATTTCTTTTTAGTCCCTGCGTGGACATGTATTTCTTTTAGTCCCTGCGTGGATAAGTATTTACTTTATTTCAAAAAGTCCTATTTAAGGCAAAGTATTGTAATCTTTCATCTTTTAATGATAATTTTTGGAATTATCTATAATATATGTATACATTACATCCTTTTCAAAGTGATCGTTTCGATTTTAATTCGAACTTTATTGATCCGCTCATTGTATCAACAAGATCTTCTTAATGGTTTTTGACCAGCCATATGGCAAAGCCTATATTATTGGCAATTATAAATGACAGTTAAGGATGAATAGCCCTCCTGTCCAGAGGTGGTGAACTATATTCAAGCCTCATAGCCTTTATGATCGAGTGAGATCATGGCTACTTATATATATTTATTGTCAAACCATTAAGACATGTATTATGTATTAACATTCAAGTAATATTATTCTTGGCAAGTGATATTGAGGATGTCACACTAGCCATCTAGGTGGTGGACTACATCCAAACCTAATAGCCTATATGATTAAATTATATTATGGCTAATATCATCAATGCGATGATCATTTTTTTAAACATCCTTAGTGATGACCTACCTACTGGCTATATTTTATTGTCAAATAAGACAATGACAGTTGTAACCTTATGGTTCCCTGTCTAGGGTGGTAGACTATGTCAAAGCCCAATAATCTATATGATCAAATGAGATCATGACTAATATCATCAGTGCGATGATTATTTATTTTAACATTCTATGTGATGTCAATTGATTTTCCTACGGGCTATATTATATTGTCAATTAAGACAATGACAGTTGTGGTCATATGACTCCCTGTCCAAAGGTGGTGAACTATGTTCAAGCCTTAAAGCCACTTGATCAAATGAGATCGCAACTCATATATATTATTATTCATTTAATTTGTCAATACGACAATGACAATTGTGACTATATGATCCACTGTCCAATAAGTGGTGGACTATGTCCAAACCTCATAGCTCTTGATGGTCCTATGAGATTGTGGCTAAATATACTCGATTTATTCTATTCAACATTCATTTGAAATGTTAATATTATACATTTTTGGCAGTTGTGACGTTGTGCACACTGATCCAAAATGTGAATGATATATATATATATATATATATATATATATATATCCAAACCTTATAGCCTATATGGTTTAATAATACCATGGCTGATGAAATTGTCAAGTCATTAGGTTTGATGACTAATTATTATATTACAACTGAGCAATCATTATTTTGGTTTTTAGACCAAACTTAGATATGGCAAATCCAAATTCAGATGGAGCTAACGGCGGGAATAATAATGATTTAAATAATGCCTGCGACGGCGAAGGAGCAAACCTCCAAGCCATGATGGCCATAGAAGTCGGCAAGTGTCACACCCCGACCACGTAAAACAACAAATCGTGGCGGAAACGTCGGGGAGTGTCATAACAGAATCATTGTTTCACAACCATGGATTAAATAATTTCGTTTTATTGAGTTATTGAACTCATTGCTTTATTACAAATCAGATAAATACAAATATTATCTTTCTGGTTTTAAAGTCGCTAAGGCACGAGTCCATCCTATGTATAGCATGCATCAACAATCATCACATAACAGCACCTGAAACATGTGTAAAAATAGGTACGTCAGCATAAAAATGCCTGTGAGATACATAGGTTTTATTATAATAGGATTCATGACTTATAAGTTTTTTAAAAAAATATATTTAATCAAAAATATTCATGAACCTTAAAAATATTTTCTTTTATAAATCATACTAAAATTTATAAGAAATCAGATGATATAACAGAATAATACATAGGTAAATAAATAACTAAGTAAAATGAGTTTATATAAAATATGTTGTTTGTAAAACAACATTTTGATAAAAAGGTTTGTAATATATATATATATAAATATACTTTGGTTTTAAGAAAGTCGAATAAGTAATATATTAAAATATATTTCAGTTCCAAAATCGTTAAACAAATAGTATATTAAATATACTTTAGTCGATAAAATAATAATTTTCCGTAGTATATCAAAAGTATACTTTGGTTTTATTAATAACATATTAAACTATGCTTTGGTTTTATAAATAACATATTAAACTATGTTTTTGTTTTATAAATAACATATTAAGCTATGTTTTGGTTTTATAAAATAACATATTAAACTATGTTTTGGTTTTATAAATAACATATTAAGCTATGTTTTGGTTTTATAAAATAACATGTTAAACTATGTTTTGGTTTTATAAAATAACATATTAAACTATGTTTTAGTAATTAATAAAATATATGTTGGTTTTGTACAATATCACACATGATAGTATATCAAACTATACCTTTGGGAGTATAACAAATACACAATAAAAATGTGATTTAAGAATTCATTCAGACCTGAGTGTATCAAAATACACTTTTGAGACTATAGAAATACCACAAAGGCAATCTCTATTTGGATAAAATATCGGTTTCTGACATTCCATGACAACAGGAATGGGGTGTCAAATCCTATAGTGCTATATCATACTACCAACCGGTCTGGTGAACATAAAATAAGTACTATCCAACAATTTAGTTTTATAATCTTTGGAAAAATTAGAGTCTAAATCATAAATAATCATTCAGTTTATCAATAGATAAGTACTAATATGTATAATCAATTATATTTTTGAAATCATGAACATAACAAATAGGTACACATATTTCACCCCAAAACATTTGAAAACAGTTAAAGAGGGGACTATGTACTCACTTGAGAGTGCTTAGAAGTCTTGAACAACTACCAAGCCAGCTAGAGGGATCACGGAATCAAACGCCACATAATATAGGTAACTAAGTAAATAAACCGGACCAAAATAGGAAGATCTGATAGAATGAAGTTTCGTAAACCAAATGAGTGTGGGAACTCATATGATATGGTTTAACAAAGCCTACATACTAAAACGAAACCTAACCTAAATGCTTACGACCCATTTCGACCCATTTAGGTAGCTTACGCTACTTTAACGTGTCGTTCGCGTAAAACGCATTTGGAATGCCTAACTAGTCCTATGACAAGTATTATATGCCTAAACAGCTTTAATTATATTGCATAATCAGTTAAATGACAAAAGTTTGGGTTACATATGCTTAAATATCAATTATGCATAAAAAGGGCATTTTGGTCATTTTCCTAAGGCATATAAACTACCTATCATACAACTAACTAAACGAAGCGACCATAAGGTATAACCTTGGAAGGTTATTCCCTAGCAACTATGGTCACCTAATGTGCTTGGTCGGATCCTAATGATGACCAAACGGGTCGGGTTCGAAAGTCTAAGCGGTTGTTTAGACCGCTTATCTTACGACCCTATATAAGCACTAATCTAAAAGTGACGAATTAAACATGTTAAAACATGTTTAACAAAGTTTAAAAAAAAAAGTTTGATATCAAGACAAAGGGTCTTGATAACCAAGAATAGTTTGATTGCAAAATACGCAAGAATACGCATTTTGACCGAAACTGTGACTCGTCACTACGCCTAAATAACGTGGTAAGCAGTAGGTATAGTCACAAGAGACTATAACCATCGTGATTACGCTCATGTTACGAAGTTCAAACGAACTTCGTGTTGACCATAGACTGGTCAAAGCAGAAAGTCAAACATTGTTTGACTTTTACGCTTAAAAACGCATAAAAGAACGAAAGAATACTTACAACGGGTCCAAGAAATGGAGGATATGATCTATAAATTCTCAGGTATGAAGCATTTGAGGTTCAACTTAGAGAAAATTAGATCATTTGTGAGGAAAGAATGAAAATGAGGTGGGTATATATAGGATTCGCTCCACCGTTAAGATCGTTTATCGAGAACAGTGCTTTAATCATGGCCTTACACTTGGGCCCAAGGTTTTAGAATACCATGGGAACATGTAAAACCATCAAATACCAGCCCATAGGGTGCAAAACCATGGGTTAAAACCATCAAAATCTCAAAAATGGACCAACTTCAATGTATCTGCCAGAAATTTCAAAAATGGTCCCTGCACTTGTAAAACTTATTTTTTTTGCACTTTTAAGCCCCGTTAACCCCATTTCAAGGCTCTAAAATAAAGTGGGAACTTAAAATATGCTCAAAAACATCTCGGATGTCGGTTTGTTTGGTCGTACGGTTGCGTTGTTCGGTTAATTACGACGGAAATCGTAACGAACGCAAAAATGATCCAAATTACGCGACGAATGAAATTTTATCATGCCATTCACTAAAATAAAATATTTTAATGATTACATAAACTTTTGGATGTCCGGGTATATTCAGAACGTAAGATATGCGCGAAAATGCAAACTTATGCACTTTTGACGCTTTTAGTCTCTATTGATCAAATAAGTTTATTTTAGCATACCGAACCCCTCAAAACCTATTTCTAAGCTATGTAAAGGATATTTATGGTATGTTTAACTTATGATTAAGTTCCGAAATGTTCGTTATAGTAAGAATCAGCATACTTTCGCAGTTTGTCGAAATTAGTCCCTGTAAGCGAATAAACTTGATTTCGACACACCAAACCATCCAAAACTTATTTCTAAGTTATATAAAGGTTATTTAAGGTATGTTAAGCCTATGTCACTATTCCGGAGTGTTTGTTGCATTAAACTAATTATATTTATGCATCAGATCGCGTATAATCTTCCAGAAGCGATTTAAAGCTCGAAATCGAACAAGAATTGATATGTGCAAACGATACACATATTTATACAAATTCCAAGTATGAAATACAATATTTCATTGGTTTTGGTATTCGTATGATGGTTGAAGTGACACAGGTGTCACAGCAAGGCTATGATAATTTCATAGCTAACTTTAAGGGATCGAGTCCCATTCTATTCCACATTCATCCTGCCCGCAAGGAAAGCTCACACTATTATTCAACTGTGAAGAGTGAGTCAAAGCGGAATTTTAAGGAAAAGTGCCGTTCTTCTAAGGATGGGTGCACGTATAAATACTTTGTGTCGTGCAAGCCTCGTGATTTCAATGGAGGGAAAGGGGCTATAGATGCCATGAAGTGGTTAGACGAGACAGAAATGGTGGTGGATATCAGCGGGTGTGTTGATAAAGATGTAGTGAAGTACGTCTCCTAGTCGTTCACGGGCAATGCCCTGAGCTGGTGGAAGGCAATGACACAATCTACAGGGAAAGTGTCCTTATACAATCTGGAATGGTCCAATAATAAAGGAGACGTACTGTCCACCACACGAAGTGGAAAAAGTGGAGTCAGATTTTCTGAGTCTCACCATGAAGAACCTTGAATGTCGGAGGTATGTGTCTAACTTCAACTCGTTGTCAAGACTGGTTCCCTATCTGATTACCCCGGAATCGAAACTGATTGCGCATTTCATAGGTGGGTTAGCACCTGAAATCAAAGGTATGGTGAAGGCATTAAAGCCTACTACCTATGAGTCTGCTGTGGATCTATCCCTTTGCCACACTCTGGATGCAGTGAGGCAGAAGTCGACCAAAACTGAGACCGACGGAAAAAGGAATAGGGAGGATGATCGCTCCCAAAAGTCCAAAAGGGAAGTTCGGGTTTGGAAAGAATCAGCAAAGGTTAGATGAGAGACCTGTCTGCAAGACATGTAGCAGACGACATTGGGGACAGTGTCGTTCGGACCAGCAGGCCTCCCCTGCGGTATATGCAAGAGATTTGGTCTTACGTCCTTAGACTATAAGGACTTAAAGAATGTCGTATGTTACGGCTATGGAAATAAAGGCCATGTAACAACCCAACTTTCGGTTGTTCCTATTTGTTATCTTTGATTCATGCGTAAACACTTGTACTCTGAGATTCGATGATTACCAAAGGTTAACTACATTTTTAAAAGCTTTTTATATATCGATTATTTATCGCATTTAAATGCTTATTACTTAAACGCTCATCGCAATGCAAACTCAACGAGAACTTAAAACGCCGATTTATTTCTATTATTTGTGTGTTTAAATGTTAAATATGTTATATGTGTTTGATACTCGCTCAAAACGCTCAATCGCTCACTTGCGCGACTCGATTTATCACGCTAAAACGCAACGCAACACAACACTTAATTACCTCGCTAAAACACTTAAAGTACTCGAACTAACTAACGCAACCAAACACACCAAACGAACATCTGACACGTGAAATGGGAATCACTCGCACAAAACAGGACCCTTCGTACGAACGCACAGGCTTCGTACGAAGGCACCCTTTGTTACAGAACCTAACCTGCACCAAATCTCTCCCTCTATAAATACCCAGCTCACTCCTTCATTCATAACTTGCTGCCATTCACACAAGAACACTCCCTACCTGCTTTCTCTCTGCATTCCAAGTAAGAATCTCTATTTTTACAATTATCACAATGATTTTTCACGAGTTTATCTCCAATTTCATCTAAAACTTCGCTATTTTACGAAAACCTTCATCTTTTTCATCAAAACTTCTGATTTTGTTACGGATTTACATCTGAACGAGTGTATTGGGCTTAGCTTTGGCTTCCCAAGATAGAGATCTGAGTATTTCGCACTCACCAAGTGTTTAATACAAGGAAAAAACTGTTTTAAACTCGATTTTTACACTAAAACGGACCGAAACCGACATATGTTTCGTTCACTGAATAGTGGGACGAAGCGGTGTCGAAACCGTCTTGAAAAGGAATCGAAAATACATCCGATTCAGGCGAAAACACAGTTCTGAACGCAAGAAGACGCAAAAATAGCCACACGTGCGAGCCGGACTGGCTTGTACGAAGGCACTGGCCTCGTACGAAGGCACACCTTCGTACAACCCAGCCCATGTTCCCACATGTGACTGAACCGCTCAAAAGACCTCTTCGGCTCTAAGTTTAATAAGTAGCTTTAGGCTGGAGGGATGAACACTCGATTTCCTGAAGAAAGATACGAAGAACACTCGATTTTGGACACGGAAACAAGCAACTTGCACGGAGGCACCACCTTCGTACGAAGGCACCACCTACGTACGAAGCGGCGCTTCGTACGAAGATTCTGTTTTCCACTCGACACTCCAACTTGACCGTTTCAGCACTTTGGAAGACTTATGCACTTCTGTTCCCGTACGCAGGCTGATCCAGCGCTCCCTCCACTCCTTTCCAGGTCGTGTTTAACTGTTAAGCACGCACTGTGAGTATACTCGAACCCTTTTTCGCTTAACGCACTTTTTGGGTGTTACATATGTTCTCTATTAAAACACGACACACACAACACTTAAACTCTTTTAAAAACGCTAGCAGCTCTTGCATGTTATACGTGAATAGTTGAATGGTTGTTTGCTATGTTTACACAGTGATGACTTGCCCTACCAACCTTAGCAACGATAGTACTATAGTTTGGACTCAACACCTGTTTAATTCAGGGGTTGTTAGCTTTCGTAATGGTTTTCGGTGTAACGGTTGATGTTTCGAAAGATTCGGTTGTGAACGCCTTGTAAAACGTGTTGTAAAACTCTTCAGCCATGACGCTTGATTCTTCGATTTTCCTTTTCTTCGTGTAACGCACCTTGATTTTTCACACCTTGTTTATCACCTGGAAGCAAACAAACAAACGATCAGTTTAAAACGAACTGAATATTTGAAAATCCGTAAAATGTGTTACTAGTGAAATATTGCAGACGAAATCGATCAAAGACTCGTACCGAAGACTCGCAGACACGTTCCAATTTTTGATATGACAATAATGATGTTCGGATGTTATCACTTGTCGAATACTGTCAACACTGAAATCAATCGAATGGGGTCAACGCTATTCGATCGGATGAAGTCAACAAAAGTCAGAACCACTTTGTCGAATGAGCTTGTTCAGATGAATAACCGAACGGATATGGTCAGCGGCTTATATTCAGATGAAAATTCGGTCGAATGTAGTCAACTTGTCAACGAAAGTAATCTGATCGAACGGGATCAACAGCTTCTTGTCAAATGAGTCAACTTTTAATTTGGATCGGATGAATATCCGATCGTATGTGGTCAAAGTTATTCGATCGAATGGGCTTTTGACTTTTGACAGCTTACTCCAATCAACTGATCGAATGACTAACCGGACAAATGACTATCCGTTCAGTACTTTCAAAATTTGGCCGACTCCTAACTTTCACATGCAAATTTTGATTTAATTGGGCCAAACAGATGGGTTTGATAAGTGACGAATGGATAGACAGTCGGATGACTATCCGCATGTTATGTCTGTAAATAACAATCTTTCAAATTGACCAATGCTCCCGATGAATATCCGGACGAATGACTATCCGAGTACTTGACAAAATTCACGTGACAATCAGATACAACTATTAAATGTTGTTATGTAATTGGGCCGCCATTATCTATCATGTGACTATTAATGATTCTGACTAACTTGTCGTCACAACTCCTTTTCAATTTTGAATATCTGAATATCTCAAAGATGAATAAATGCTTTGAAACATTAAGTCACATGCAGCCGACAACAATTAATTCATATGCACACTTTGATTTAATGAATCTTCTTTTTTTTTCGAACGGCCAACGAATCCTCCAAATGGGCTACTGGCGAAATTCACCACATCGGGATACACTTGCCTTCCGAACCGGGGAAAACCCCCACCTAGGGCCGAAGCCCGTGAACACTCGCCCGAAGGCACGACAGTGCGGTGAGGTAAAACCCGCTCAGTTCAAGGATCGAACTAGCGATCGCCTACTCGCCTAGTCTCCCATCATCACCAGGTGCCGCAAAAACTAAATGCTAGGGGCAGGAATTGAACTTTAGTCACTTGGAACACAAGGTCTCTTCCTTACCACTCCAACACTAGCTCATTGACTGACAACACAATTTGCAATTGAACCAAGATTTGTAAGTGGGCCAATCACGTGATTATCTGATACAAACACAAGCTTATTGGACCGATTCAACTGCACATGGGTTTGCTTTTAATTCTTGAAGGAAATAATCACATGGGCCGCATGCGTTGTTACTTTTCTATTGGACCGTTATAAAAGATGGTGGATCTGAAAAACACTAATGATGAGTTGGACAATAAAAGAGCTGCAACAAAAGTCGTTCGGATGGGACTTGTTATTGGTTCGGATGAATATTCGAGCGGATAGTCATCCGCTTGAAATTTTGTTGAAGTGTCGGATGGTCATCTGATTACATGTACCTGTCAACTGTTCCGAAGAGACAATATGACATTCGATCGGATGACTTTATATAACAACTTTTCGGTCAAAAAATCTTTGATATCATTCAAAATACTTGGAATTTTGATCTGAAAATTTGTAGGCTTGTAAAATAATGATTTTCGCACAATATATCAAAAAAATCAGCAAATTTTAACCGTGAAAACATCGTTAATTTTGTGTTTTTGTGACCAAAAGTGAAGAAAATGAGTAGAAGAAGAAGTATGACAAACCTGATGCGAATTCGAATCTAAAACTGATGAAATCTCGTGAATTCTTGCGTATCTGATCCGTGCAATCGAGCTCCTGCTCTGATACCACTTGTGAACGCGTTGTCGGACCGTAAACGATTCCCGAACGATTGCGAAACGACACGTGCGACGTGTGGAATCCGTGCACGTGTGTGGACCGAACACAAGAACGTAATATAATCATGATTCTATTGAAGATGTGACAAAATACAAGCACCGTGAATCACCTTTGCTACTTTCTCTCTCTAGACTCTCTCTCTCTCTCTCTTAGCTCCAAAGCTTCAAAGTCACAAATGAGCAAAAGTCTCTAAATGACTAGCCTTAGTCTCCTATTTATAGGCAAGGCTTTAAGAGAAAGTTCTAAGTAATTACAATAATTCCACCTTAACTTTCTCCTATATTTTACACTATAAAACCATGTTTTGATTAGATTTCTGCTACGATTCGGATTGACGGAGGCGCTAGACATTCATGCACTCACAATGTGTTTTAATTTTGTGAACTTTGCTCTTTACACTTTTATGGTTTCTTTTTATCGCTCCCCCGCTTTGCAAAAGTACACACAACTCTCGCAATCTAAAACGCTAACTAATCACGAACAAACTAAGCAGTCTTATTTACTTTACGCTCATGAGGTCATGCAAACCTCATACGCGGTAATACTCGCATGCTCTCATAAGCTATACTCCTCGCATATGCTATGCTATATCACGCATGTCTCGCACGCGCTACACGCAATTTAGAGAAGGTGAATACATGCAAAATATGTGATTATGTGAATTATGTGCTAATACGTACTTATGTGTATACATGCAAATACGTGATTACGTACCTATGTGATTATGTGCTTATGTGATTATGTGATTATGTGATTTTATGCTATATATGAATAATAATAATAATAAAATATATTGTATGGAACGCAAAACTTTTAACCAAAACCCAATATAATCGAATCTCATCCAATCCCTCTTCAGATGTCATCTTCGGGATCTCACACTCGTCGAACTATTCAACGAACAATGCTGACAAACGCATCGCCTCTCTCATGGCCAAGGTGATCCCTCAAATCGTCAGTGAGATTCACGCTGTCAGCAGCAACTCTTCTGTTGATTCCAAGAATAACGCGCCGAAAATTCCGTTCAGCTTCAAGCAGTTTAAAGCCTACAGTCCTATGACCTTTACTGGTGAAGATGGACCCAGTAAGATGTTTCAATGGTTTGACTCAATCGAAGTTACTTTCCGACAAAGCGGATGTCCCGAGAATCTCTGCACTGTCAACGCCACTGGTGTATTTCAGTCAAGGGCACTTGACTGGTGGATCGCCAAGCGCAACAGGCGCGGAAACGATGCAACCTATGGTCTCGCTTGGGAGGGGCTAAAAGAGCTCATAATGAAGGAATTTTGCCCTCCTCATGAAGTCCAGAAGCTGGAAAACGAATTCTGGAACATCAAGCAAATTGGTGGTGATAACGCTGGTCTCACCGCCCGATTCAACCAGTTGAGAATCATTTATCCGAGTCAAGTGGACACTATAGAGAAAGCCATCAAGAAGTACATCCGTGCTCTCCCCGACTGTGTCGCTGACTTTGTTCGAGCAGCGAAACCAGCAACAATTGAGGATACTTATCAGCTCGCCGCAGATATCAACGACAAGTGAGTCTTGGCTGGAACTTTCAAGGTCTCGACCAATAGTCTCAACCAAGCTACTGCGCGCCAAGCACCGACACCACACCATTTCAAGCCCCCAAGCCTAATCGTCAGGGTCGCAAGCGAAGGAACTCTAGCAAGAGCTATGCGGTAGTCGCACCACCCAACACCCAGTCTCGCCAGGTTGCTACTCCCAACGCACCGTCCGCCAAGCGTGTGTATACTGGGAATCACCCACTGTGCCCTACCTGCACTTATCATCATCCAGTGGAGACAAACTGCTGTTTCTGTGTTAACTTCAACATTTATGGGCACTACACAGCCAACTGCCGCTCAAGCCCTCATCAGCAAGCTCCACAAGCTCTAGCAGCACTGCCAGCTCAACCTCTCACTCCCCAGGTCAACGCAGCACTTCCAGCACCAGTTGCTCATGCACGTGCTTGCTACACTTGTAGCGATCCCAGCCACTTTAGCAATGTCTGCCCGTAACGTGTTGTGAAGCAAGAGCCGCAGCAGCAGCAACCACAGCAACAGCAACAGCAGCAGCAGCAGCAACCGCAAGCTGCACGTGGGAGAACTTTCAACATCAACCTCCATCAGGCTCAGACTTACAACAATGTTGTCAATGGTACGTTCCTTGTCAACGGTATTTATGCATCATGCTTATTTGATACTGGAGTTGATAATTGTTTTTTATCGTTTGAATTCGAAAAGCTTTTAAAATGTAAACGCGCCAAACTCCCAAAGGCATTCGACGTAGAAGTCGCCACCGGAAGAACCGTTACCCTTAGTTCCGTTCTACGGGCTTGTACTCTTGAACTCAACAATCACGTTTTCCTGGTCAATCTCATACCTATGCAGCTAGGTAGTTTTGACATCATAGTAGGCATGGATTTTCTTCGTGAGAATCGTGTCGAAGTTGTTTGTTTCGATAAGATGATTCGCTTTTCTCTTCCAAACACTGACCAATTACGTGTTTATGGTGAGGTACTCTCGAAAGAGTTGAAGCTTATGTCGTGTATCCAAGCTAGTAAGTACTTACGCAAGGAGTACATCGCTTTCCTAGCCCATATCGTAGTATCGTTGAACGAGAAGAAAACCGTGAAAGACGTGTTGTTTGTGATTTTCCAAAAGTTTTTCCCAACGATTTACCCGGTTTACCCCCTACTTGCGATATTGATTTTCGTATTTATCTTATTCCTGGTGCTACACCTGTTGCAAAAGCTCCCTATCACCTTGCACCATCCGAAATGTACGAGCTATCTAGCCAACTTTAGGAATTGCTTGATAAAGGCTTTATACGCCCGAGCACATCACCATGGGGCGCACTTGTTCTTTTTGTGAAAAAGAAGGATGGATCATTCCGAATGTGTATCGATTATAGGGAACTTAACAAGCTTGCTATCAAGAACCGCTACCCCGAATCGACGATTAATTTGATCAACTCCAAGGTGCTACGTGTTTCTTAAAGATTGATTTATGTTCCGGCTATCACCAGTTGCGTGTACAAGAACAAGACATCCCAAAAACCATTTTTCGTACTCGTTATGGCCATCATGAATTCATGGTCAGGCCTTTTGGTCTCACGAACGCACTTGCAGTATTCATGGATTTGATGAACCATGTGTGCAAAGCCTTTTTGGATCGTTTCCTCATTATGTTTATCGATGATATTCTTATCTAGTCGAAGTCGAGAGCCGAACACGCGCAACATCTTCATTTAGTTCTCGAACTTCTTCAAGGAAATCGCCTCTACGCCAAGTTCTCCAAGTGTGAATTTTGGCTCGAGGAGGTTCAATTTCTTGGTCATATCGTTAACAGTCAAGGAATTCACGTCGATTCCGCAAAGATTGAAGCTGTAAAGAGTTGGATTACGCCGAGGACTCCATTCGAAATCCATTCATTTCTCGGATTGGCGGGTTATTACCGTCGATTCATCGCCGACTTTTCTAAAATCGTCATACCTCTTACCGCTTTAACTCATAAGGATAAACCTCTCGTTTGGAGTACTGAACAAGAGGACGCCTTTCAAACTCTCAAGCGTATGCTTTGCAACTGTCGCAACCCTCGTCCCCTAATTACCCGGGAACGGGATGCCGCGACCAGTATCAGTGGTATCAGTGTTTATCAATTTGGCAGCGGAATTTACATCAGGACCGTAGTTAGGAAATATTTTATCAAAGTAAAATACCACATTTTTATAATAATAAACAGATGGGAAATTCCCAAGTTTCCATTACAAACATTTTATAGGGATAAACCCTATTTTATTAAACAAAAACATCTTCTTTATTTTGGTAACTATTTATAGCCACTTTTCCAAGCCTTCAGTGTTGTCCAGCTGGCTTCTATTTGGCTTTCACATTTTGTTACCTGAAATGCGTTTAAAAACATTTTGTCAGTGGGAAATACTGGTGAGTGAATCCCAATTTAATCAAGACAGGTAAAACCGTTTACAGCATTGAGGGCGATCTCGCAATTACATTTATTTATTTTTCTACTTTAATTACCACCCACGGTACTGTCAACCCGACTTGTGGTCATGTTACTACTCACAGTGTAGTAACAAATTTTGTATACAAAACCCCAATATACCGACGATAATTCTAGAATAGAAATACTCAATCACTATTTAATATAATGTAAAACAATTAAGGTTTTGTAAAAACAGTTTGCAAAAAGGAGATTACTCACATTGCTAACTTAGGGTTTTCCTTTGTGATTTTCTGGTGATTATCTATTAATTACACAATGCACACGCGTTAGTATAATAACTCAATATTTACATTAGTTATACCCTCCCCGAGACAGAACTCCAACAACTACGTCGGGCAGAGCCTCAACAGCCGTTACGGAATCCTAGATCAATCGGGCAGCGTATCTAATACGTAATCAGGGGTTAAAATACTTACAACGAGGCAAGGCTTCACTAATTAGGGGGTATAATGCCCGAGTATAGTGTCTACTCTATAAAAATTGAGAGAGAAAGTTGTGTGTGAGCGATCAGAGAATGAAGGCCAATGCTCCCAATTTATAGGAGCTGATTCGAGCTTCCTCACGGCCCGCGTAAGAGACAAAGGGGGTCTTCGCGCCCCGCGACGTAGGCCGGGTAGGCCCTAGCCTGGCCCGGTCACTGATCTAGCTTCGACACGCGTTTAACACGTGGCACCTCAGGGTGCGGCCTGATCTCCTAGCTGTCGTGGCCCGCGTAGAAGACCATGAAGGTCTTCGGCGGCCCGCGAGCGACCACAAATTCTTGTTTTTATTTTATTTTTATAAATTTAAAGTATTTAGGGCCCACTTTTAGTATACGGGGTGTATTTTAAGGAATATAGGGATCTTATAATTATTTTAGGGGTGTCGGAAATATTTTAGGAGGGTTGTTATATCCTCCCCACCTTGTTTTAGAACTCGTCCTCGAGGTCTACTGAAATAGGTGTGGATATTTCCTCTGCATCTCTAATTCAAGCTCCCATGTGTATTCTGGTCTTCTCTTAGAGTCCCATTTCACTTTGACCAGAACTAATCTCTTATGTTTAAGATTCTTGACCTTTCTGTCTTCAATCTGTAGAGGCTTCCCTACAAACTTAAGGTTTTCATTTACCTCTATATCCTTAAGAGATACTACTAGTGATTCATCGGCTAAGCAATTTTTGAGATTACATACATGAAATACATCATGTATTCCTTCCATTTCCTCTGGCAGTTGTAGCTTATAGGCTACAGGTCCTAGTCTTCTAATAATCTCAAAAGGTCCGACATACATGAGGCTTACTTTTCCCCTCTTGATGAATCTTACTACTCCTTTCCAAGGAGAAACTTTTAATAACACCTTGTCTCCTACCTGAAATTCCAACGGCTTTCGCCTGTTATCAGCATAACTCTTTTGTCAGTCACGTGCTGCTTTCAGTCGTTCATTGACTTGAATAATTTTGTCCGTTGTTTCTTATACTATTTCTGGTCTAGATAATTGCTTTTCTCCAATCTCTGCCCAACAGACTGGAGTTCGGTACTTTCGTCCATAAAGTGCTTCGAATGGTACAACATTGATACTGGTGTGATAGCTGTTATTGTAAGAAAATTCGATTAATGGTAGGTGATCATCCCAATTAGCTCCGAAATCAATTACACAAGCTCTAAGCAAATCCTCCATTGTCTGAATTGTCCTTTCGCTTTGTCCGTCCATTTGAGGATGATAAGCGGTGCTTAGATTTAGTTTGGTTCCCATTGCTTTTTGGAAACTTGTCCAAAATTGAGAGGTAAAATGGCTATCTCTATCAGAAACAATTGAAAAAGGAATTCCATGTAATGAAACTATTTCATTTACATACAACTTAGCTAGTTATTTCATACCGAAAGTTTCCTTCATTGGTAGGAAATGAGCTGACTTAGTTAGCCTGTCTACAATCACCTCGATTGTATCATTACCTTTTCTTGTTTTGGGTAATTTGGTAACAAAATCCATTGTTATTAATTCCCATTTCTATACTAGCATTTCTAACTGCTACAATAAACCTGAGGGTTTCTGATGTTCAGCTTTAACTTGTGAACAGGTTAAACATTTGGCAACATAATATGTGGTGGCGTAGGTTTCCTAATTTGGGTATCCACATCCTTTTCTTATGGAATCTCCAAATTCCGTCTGTTCCTTGTTCTAATTCCTTAATCATTCCTTTCAATTTCTCAGTATCATCCTTGATTACTGATTCTTGTGCTCTCCTAATCTGCTCATTTAAATCTACTTGTAGATTTAATTTAAGAGAACGCACTCTTTTTGGCTTTTCATGATACTTTCAACTTAAAGCATCGGCTACCACATTAGCCTTTCCTGCATGATACTGGATATTACAATCATCACTAAGTATCTCCATCCAGCGTCTTTGTCTCACATTTAACTCTTTTTGCCCGAAAACATACCTTAAACTCTTATGATCGGTAAAAATGGTAAACTTACTACCGTAAAGGTAATATCTCCAAATCTTAAGGGCAAAAATTATGGCTCCTAATTCCAAATCATGGGTTATATGATTTTCTTCATGATTCTTAAGTTGTCTAGAGGCGTAGGCTATAACCTTTTGATGTTGCATTAAGACACATCCATAACCTGACTTAGAAGCGTCACAATAGACTACAAAGTCTTCAGTTCCTTCTGGTAACGCTAGTATGGGTGCATTGGTTAATCTTTGCTTAAGAATTCTAGAGGCTTCTTCTTGTTTTGGTCCCCATTCAAACTTAATAGATTTACAGGTTAGCTTAGTTAAGGGAATGGCTATTCTAGAAAAACCTCGGATGAATCTTCTATAATAACCGGCCAATCCTAAAAAACTTCTAACCTCGGTTGGTGATTCAAAGGTTTTCTATTTGGTAATTGCCTCAATCTTTGTGGGATCCACATGAATTCCTTCATCATTGACTAAATGCCTAAGGAACTGTACTTCTTCTAACCAAAATTCGCACTTCGAGAATTTGGCATAAAGCTTTTCTTTTCTCAATAAACTTAGGAGTCATGCAGATGCGTTGCATGTTCCTCTTTACTCTTAGAGTAAATGAGAATATCATCTATAAAGACAATTATGAATTTATCCAAATATGGCTTACATATTCGGTTCATCATGTCCATAAATGCGGCTGGAGCATTGGTTAAACCATATGGCATGACAATAAATTCATAATGGCCATACCTTGTTCTGAAAGTGGTCTTAGAAATGTCCTCTTCCTGTACCTTTAATTGAAGATATCCTGAACGTAAATCGATTTTAGAGAAGAATCGAGCTCCTTGTAACTGATCAAACAAATCGTCGATTCTCGGTAATGGGTATCAATTTTTAATCGTGACTTTATTCAATTTACGGTAATCCATGCACATACGCATTGACCCGTCTTTCTTTTTGACAAACAATATTGGTGCTCCCCATGGCGATGAACTTGGCTGTATGAATCCTTTCTTCAACAATTCGTCTAACTGCTTCTTCAGTTCTTGCATTTCTACGGGTGCCAAACGGTAAGGTGCTTTGGCAATTGGTGCTGTTCCTGGTAGCAGATGGATTCTAAATTCAACTTCTCTGTCCGGCGGTAGTCCTGGTAGTTCTTCTGGAAACACATTCGGAAACTGAGATACTACTGGAATATCTTTCAGTTCCCTTCCTTTAGTGTTAATGATTATGGAAATCAAATACACTAATGATCCTTTTCTTACATAACTGGCTGTTTTGACCACAGAGATGAATTTTGTAGATCTAGATGGCTTATCTCCTTTAATTGTGATCATTTCACCCTTTGGTGGATTTACTTGGATTGACTTCTGATCACATAGAATACTGGCTTTATTGGCTATTAACCAATCCATTCCTAATACAACATCAAATCCTGCCAGATTCATTGGGTAAAGGTTTGCAATAAACTTTTGATTTAAAAAATTATATTCTTGCTCCCTGCAAGATTTCGGTAATCTTAATGGTTTCCCCATTTGCTGTCTCTACTAGACATTCTTGTGGGAGTTTAGTTAATGGTTGGTTGAGAAGTTTGCAAAATGAAGTATTAATAAAACTTTGATTCGCACCAGAGTCAAATAATACTTTAACAAAAACATCATTAACTAAAAACGTACTAGCGATCACGTCCGGGGTCATTTTGGCTTCTTCTGCAGTCAGAACAAATGCTCTAGCCTTTTTAGTAGTCTTACTGTTCATGGCTGGAGCTAGTTTCGGACAGTGTGGCTTGATGTGCCCTTTCTCTCCACAGTTGAAGCACACTCCATTACTAGGTTTCTTCCTACAATCTTCTTCCTTGTGTCCTGGTAGCTTGCAGAAATTGCAATAAGTGGAGCATCTTCCTGAATGCTTTTTCTTGTAGGCTTTACAGTAAGGTGCAGAGGTAGAACCTACATTTTTCCCACAATCGAAATTTCCATAGCGGAATTCCTGGGTAAGCCTTTGAGCTAGATTCCTCCTCTGGTCCTCGTCTCGTGTACGCACTAATTCATCAGTCAAGGTATTTGCTAGTTCTACAGCTTCTTCTATAGTTTGGGGTCTAGCTGCCTTGACTACATGCCTAATCTCGCTGATTAATCCCCAGATGTAACAGGAGATTAATACTGGTTCTGGTGATGCCAGTGTCGGCACTATTCTAGCATATTCAAAGAATGTAGTAGTGTATCCCTTACTAACTACTACAGTCATTCTAAGGTTCAAGAACTTATTTGCTATTTGTTCCTTTTCATTAGGGGGACAAAATTTTCTTTCAACCATATTCTTAAATTCTTCCCACTCCATGTTATAAACCCTGTCACTTCCCCTAGACTGGAGGATAGTGTTGCACCATTCTAGTGCTGAGTTTTTAAACAGATTGGAGGCAAACATTATCTTATCTTCTTCTGCGCACTTGCTTCTTTTCAAGACTACTTCAGTCTTTTCTATCCAGCATAGAGCTACAATGGTTCCTTCATTGCCCGAGAATTCTATTGGTTTACAGGATCAGAATTCTTTGTAAGAACAACCATAAGACATGGTTCTTCTTCTTTTGGGAATGGACACTTGAAGTATTGGTCCATTGTTTACGCTGTGTTTTGGTTCAGTAGGTGGTCGTTTACTGCCATTATTACTTTTATTATCCGCTTCCTTAACTGTTTTGATAATATATGGCATCGCATCTATAATCCCTTGTGCCACTATATGTTGGATGGCACTGTTATCTACTTGGTTTCCATTATTATCATTATTCGGATTTCCTTGATTCACTTCGTTGTCCATCTGAATTTTAAACATTTATCACATATTAATATCACAAGACAATATTTAATGCAATCAATCACACAACAAGCATATTGATCAAAATCGTTGAACATTGCGACCTTTACTCTATTTTATATTATGCATCTATATCTATTACAAATACAACTGGAACTGAAATCTAAAATACAATACTTAGTATGCATCAATAACTATAGGATTATCTATTTTAGTTGATCATTATATATTTTATGAAAACTTTTTTTTCAAACATACACACACACATATATATATATATATATATATTATTAATGGTATGGGTTCATCCAAAAGTCCATGTTACGCTCGTCATATTTCCAGACGAGTCGTTCCCCTATCTATCTCATCCTTTCACTTCCTTCTAAAATCTCCTCACCAAAGGTTTGGAGTTCTTGCACATTCTCAGTGCTCATGGGTGGTGCGGGTGCTGGTATTGGGTCAGGAAATTGGGGCATGGGTTCTTCGTGTGGATAAGGGTTTTCCCCGATGAATTGGTCATTATCAAAATATGGGTCCAGGGGGTCTAGGTTTGGGTAGGCTGCTAGGTTTTGCATGGGTTCGTCTGGTATTGTGTAGCGTTGTTCATAATCCCTATGGTCGTCAAACCATGGGTCATAGTCTGGGGGATGGGGTGCTGGTACTCTAGGTATTTCAGCTGGGTCAAAATCAGGCATTGGTATTTAGTCTAAAGGGTTTGGTTCTAATTCCATAGGTTGTGTGGGAAATAGTGGTAACGTCTGGGGTGGTATGAGTTGTTCTAGATTCGGGTCTGCAGCTGTAGTGGCTAATATGTGGAAATTGGCTAGTCTCATATTGATCATATCCTGTGTTTGAGCATTCATTTCTCTATTCGCGGCTGCTAGAGCACGCTGCTGTTGAAGTTTCCTCATTCTTTTTCTACGTTTATGAGCTCCTCTGCTGAACCATCCTCTCTTCTTAGGAGGGAATGGCTCTTCAGATTGTGCATTGAACACGAAAATCCCATCTTCGGTGTCAGCCGAATACCCCGAGGGGGTAGGCTGTGAAGAGGTGCCTTCGTCCCTAGGTAAGCTGGACAACTGACGGTAAGCGTCTGATGGTCCTTGGTCGCTCATACTGTAAACTAACAAATTGTCAAATAACACAAAACAATGATATACAGATATGCACGTATCCATGTAAATTATTTCCTAACATATTGAATAATATTTTGGTGTCAGCAGAACACTTCTGTGGCTGAATCAGTGGCTGTAACTCTGATACCACCTTCTATCGCAACCCCTGTCCCCTAACTAACCGGGAACGGGCGGCCGCGGCCAGTATCAGTGGTATCGGTGTTTACAATTTGGCAGCGGAATTTACATTAGGACCGTAGTTAGGAAATATTTTATCAGAGTAAAATACCACATTTTTATAATATTAAACACATGGGAAATTCCCAAGTTTCCATTACAAACATTTTATAGGGATAAACCCCATTTTATTAAATAAAAACATCTTCTTTATTTAGGTAACTATTTATAGCCACTTTTCCAAGCCTTCAGTGCTGTCCAGCTCTTTTCTATTTGGCTTTCACATTTTGTTACCTGAAACGCGTTTAAAACATTTTGTCAGTGGGAAATACTGGTGAGTGAATCCTAATTTAATCAAGACAGGTAAAACCGTTTACAACATTGAGGGCGATCTCGCAATTACATTTGTTTATTTTTCTACTTTAATTACCACCTGTTAGGATCTGAGTTTCTTTTTTATTGTGTTTTTGTTTAAGAATTAAGAAGATGAACAAGTAATGCAGCGGAATTAAAATGGAAATAAACTTTCACACACAAGCAAATAGGAGAAATGCTTTCAATACACATGTTTGAACATTGAACCGAATGATTAAATTTATTTCAATCTTCAGTTACAACTTTGCATGCATGTAATACAAACTCCTCCTCAGCCTGAGCTCATAGTGAATTGTTCGTGCAGGAAGACAAGTGGTGAAAGAGCTAATAGAACAGTACAGGGTACTGTTCTATTTATAGGCACGAGCAAACCACTAAAGCATCTTGGCTGACGTCACCATGAAAGTGACATCTAACCTCCTAACAACCTGAAACTACTGATCTAATACAAGCACTGTTTAGCTAACTACTGATTACAATACATTACAAAAGGAAAGACTAAACTACTTTTTTCTCCTTCCACTGTTGTGACTCTAGCAGTACTTTGTTTCTTCAGCAGTGCTTGACCCATAACAGTAGATTGATCATCAGGGCTTTAGTCATCATTAGTCTTTATACTTGATCGGTTGTTTGTAGAACAGTTGTTGTAGATAAGCAGTAGATAGAGGTCATCAGTTGTTTAGCCACTTTCAAGGGGAGTGAATGAATACATAACATATGCTTATTCTGGATCCACTGCTCTGATCCGGTTTTGGCTTTAATCAACTGTTCCTTTGGTAGGGTTCAATCCCAATAATCTCCCCCTGGAACAGATGATGCCAAAACCCTTCATTATTGTGAATCTTTATTGCCTCATCAACAGTTCCCTGACTTGCCCTTTAAATTGTAATTCAAAGTCCAAGGAATCTGTGTCATCCTCATCCCTGCACAATGTAAGATCAAGTAGATCCTGCAGATCTTCAACACCCAGGCCCAGTGCTTTTTCCCTTGATATTTTCTTCACTTCACCACTGGATTTGATCAGAGTCAATACGTGGGTCTGTTTGTCAAATTTCCACTTTATATTTTTGAATCCAGTGGGTTTCTTGGGAGAGGTTTTATTGCAGATGAGTTTGGAGATGGTGGCCTGGTAATAACTGGCTGAGCAGTGGTTGAAGTTTGTGCAGATTCAAGTCTTTCTTCAATCATCCGCTTAAGCCCTTCTTTCACAACATAATCCCCTGCTTCTTTATCTGTTGTTGTTTCTTTATCCATCTGCTTTTGTTTACTTCTTTGGTAAAGGATGGCAGTAGGTGGAGCAGTGGATCTCCTGAATTGTTGCTTTTGTGGCTCAGCTGAAACCACTGCTTCGAGATAATCAGGCTTTTGTGGAATATTAGGATTTTTCTTCCTCAGTTCTTCTAGCCTTTTGTAAGATGCAAACACTTTATCCTCTGTCCATCTTGACACTTGATTCCTTGACCCAAAATCAGTTGCAATCAGCTCTTCTTTCATCCTTTTCAGGTGCAGAGTCCTTTCTGGTACATTTTTCTTAAACTTTGCCCAGATAGGAGGAGTCTGCTTTACCTTGTTTTTGATCATATCTTGAATTCTGGCTGCTTCACTTTCAAGCTCTTTAATGGTCCATTCTTTGTACATGTACCTTTCTCCCTTGTATTTCTTGTAAGCCATGATATTATCAAGATAATCTTTTCTCAAGGTTTCATTTGCTCTCTATGATAGTTGCTTACAAAGATTCTTTGAAAACTGCTCCAAAGTTTTGACTTGGGTCAGCAGATATTGGTAGTATCTTTGAATTTCTCTGTCAGACTTTCCTTCAGTATTCCTTTTGGAGATATCCTCTGCTTGTTGAGCTTTGACCTTCAAATATTCTTCAATGTTGTTAGGCCTTGGATATCTTTGAACAGATGGGAGGTTCCTTTTAGCAGGGTCATCTTCAGAGTAGAAGTACTTGATCTCCTCTCTAACTGCTGGAAGATCTAATGGAAATTGGACACCTGCAGGAACAATAGCAGTATTTGGATTTGAGACTTATGCTGAAGAGAGTGGAATAGGGTTAGGAATAGGTACAAGAGGCAGTGATTGTGTGGTTGTTTGTGGTGGTGAAGTGTCATCATCTAGGACAACATTGGTTACCCTTCTCCTTTTGGGTTTAGGAGAGGTTGGTGGTGTTTTGATGGATTAAGTGGTGGTGATTTGAGTGGAAGGTTGCTGACTAATAGTTGTTGAAACAACTGGTGTTTCAACCACTGTTGTCATTACAACAGATGATGTGTCATCTGAAGTGTTCTGCTTTTTAGCAGGAGGTGATGGTGGTGATGAAGTTGTTTTTGGTGGTGATGGTATTTTTGGTGGGGCAGTGGTTGTAGTGTGTGTTGAAGTGGTGGCATTTGTTTGGGTAACAGCTGTTGAAACCACTGAAGGACCAACAGGAGTTTTAACATCTATTTTTTTGGGAGATTGATGTGTGGAGCTTTTGGAAGGTTTGGGAGTATGTTTTGTGGATCTGGATGGTGTGTGTTTGGGTTGCCTCACTTTTCTAGTGGATTCTTTCTTTTTGGCTCAGGATTTTCTTCATCCTTTGGTTCAGAAGTACCCTGCTCATTCATTTCCATAAAAACTCTCTTCTCCTGTTCAAACCTTGCTTTATCCTTTGCCTCCATATCCCATTTTACCCTTGCTTTTGCATCAGCAATGCCATTTGTGGTTACATCAATCTTTTTAGTACCATCTGGCAAGGGGATGTCTGCAAGCATACTTGACTTGTCTGGTTCAATATACAGACCATCTTCATATCCCTTCTTTTTCAACTGCTTCAATTTCTCCCCCTTTTTGGCATCAGCTGGTGGTGGGTTATCCACAAAGATGATAGAAGGAGGAGCAGTGCCAGTGGTGTTCAGCAAATGGGCCTTGATTGCCTTGATATCTGCCTGGGTATTTTTAAACCTTGCTTCCATGAGATTTCTGATCTTTTGAACTTGTATTTCATGTTGCTGATCAGCTAATGCTCTTTGTTGGTGTAGCAGAGGTTGAAACAAACTCCACAGATCATTTGGAGTAGGAGCAGATGATGGAGCAGCTGTTGGAGTTGGTGCAGCAGTGGGTGGTACCTTTTATACTTTCAGCAACTGTTGCAGCATGTCTTTGATTTCTGCAACAGATGTATCCAGTTTGTCAACTCTAGCCGTCAATTCTTGGTACATTAAACCATCACCCAACTTAATGGGATCATCTGATTTCCCACATTCAGTGGTTGTGACAGTGGTTGACTCAGGGAATGTATCCCAAAAATCATCCACGGATGCCCCTTTGTCTTGGTACTGGGGACTTCTTCCTTCAGCTGGGGTGACCAGTTTTAGTGAACCAGTAAATACTGGATACACCCTGGTTCCCAAAGAATAAATTGCCTTCAAGGAAGTCTGATTGATGGAACTGTTGTCCAAGTGCAAACTAGTGGGTTCAGCACTTGTAGTAGCTGCTTCACTTGAACTACCACCAAGAGTTACATGTAACTCAAGGGGTGTAACCTCCTCAGGTGTTGTTGGTGGGTTAGCAATGATTGAAACACCAAACCCAGTCAATTGTTAGGGTATATTCTCATTTACAAGTGAGTGAGAAGGACTGGTTTGTGTCTGGTTTAAATCAAGAGACTCCAATAAAAGTTTTGTTTGTGGGGGAATTGTGGCAGTGAGTATGGGTGTAGAAAGCGAATTTGCCCCGAGCAGTGGGCTATGGATGATGGATTCAAGTGATTCCAGAGCATCATAATTTGGTGTCCCCATTCTTACAACCTGTTCTTTTTTAGAAGAAGCAGGAGGGTTTGAGGCATGGGTTGAGATCTTTCTACCATCTGATGTGAGGAAGTAGCAGCAGTGGTTTCTGGTGACTTTTGTGTTGTCCTGGCAGTTGCTCTGGGATCTCATCTTCCAGAGTTGCCTTTTTTGTGGGTCTGGGGGGCTTTTGTGTTTTCTTTTGTTTTGGTTTCCTGGTGGTTTTAGGTCTGGGATCTCATCACTCAATCAAAGTCCAATCAACAACAGTGCATTTTCTTCATATCCGAGTGTTAATCCTAATGTTTAAAGCTCAAACAATGGTAATGGTCATGTGCTACAATGCAACATCACATTGCATCTTCAGAACGGTCAGAATTTCTCTAAAGAAGTCGCTCAAGGTCATATGACATTACTAGTTACCGTGTTAGAATCATATGAGAGTTTGGTTGCAGGAAGAATCAGAAATCCAATGTTAACAAAAGAGGATTACGATCAGATTGATGCTAAGGAAATGGAGCTAATGGATATTAAGTGGTGTTTAGCGAGCGTGTTGAGTAGAGCTGAGTAATTTAAGCAAATTACTGGAAGAGATGACTTACGTGATGCTAATGTTTCGACTTTAGGTTTTGATAAGTCTAAAGTTACTTGTTTTCGATGCAGGGAAAAAGGACATTTCAAGAGGGAATGTACCAACCGAGAAGCAGGTGGAGCTCAGAATCCTTTTGGGAACAATGAATATTATCGGAAAGCAATATATCATCAGGTAGCTCAACAACCGTCAATTGAAGATGGAAAAAAGAAAGCTTGTATTACTATGCCTCCGGATCAAGAAGATGAAAGATTGCCTGAGGGGTTTAGCTGGGACAAATATATTCCGGCTGAAAGTAACTCAAAGTTTAGAGCATTTATTGCACAGATCATTCAAGAGCCAGAGTTGATGAAAGAATGGATGGATGTGTTTGTAAATGATGAGAAAAGTCAAGATGGAGAGTCTGTTTCTTCATAAGATAGTTCAGAAAAACACCAGTCTTTGATCAATCATCAATTGATAGCAGTGATGATGATGATGATGAAGAAATTAATCAAATAAACATTTGTAAAACTCATTTATCTCCTGAAAGTTTCAAATTTTATTTTGCAGATAAATTGGAGAAGCTAAATGAGAAACGAGCAGCAAAAGAAAAGAAAGAGGTAAAATGTGAGAATGTTGTTCAGGTGGAAGAGAAGAATGAACAGAGTAAAGAGGTTAAAGTTATTGAAAAGATTGTAGAGGTCCCAAAACCTTGTCTGAAATGTTTGGAACCATGCAAACATTGTGAAGAGAAAGATAAGAAGTATAGTGAGCTAGACGAGATTAAAGAAAAATTGTTGTTCGATGTTAAGTACGTAAAAGAATCTTATGATGTGCTGAACAGAATAGTAAACCATTTGGAAAAAACAAACTCAGAAAGGGAAGATGCTTTGACAATGATGAATGCAACGATGATGTCTAAGCAGAAGGCCATCAGTCACTACATTGAAGAGTGTGCAGAGTTGAAGTAGGAATTGGAGACTGAAAAGATTGAGAATGAAAGAATCAGAAGATTGCTCATGAGTTACTCAAGTTCTGATTACTTGATTGATAGAATCTATCCAACAGTTGCAGGTTTTGAAGCCTTTCAAGATAAGAAGTTGGAAGATACGGATACTGGTAAGAAACAAAGTGCAAATTATAACAAGTGTCCGCCTCCGATCTGGGAAGGTTATTCTCCCAGAAAACCAAATTCGGAACAAGTCAAAAAGGCAGTCAATATAAAGTTAAAGTCTGAAACAACTGATGAGTTACCAGACAACATTGATGTCACATGCACATCGTCTGACACTGAGCATGAGTCTGAGTTAATAAAGAAAGTGGTCGATCAGGTGTTGGATAAGGATGAGGAGTCAGAGTCAAAGTCTGAATCTGAGAGCTCAACTTCATCAGTTGACAGTTCGAAATCATCGATCAAAAGGGTTTACAATAAAGAATTTCTGAAATCAAAAAATAATTTGAATGATGAACCAATCAAAGTGGCATATACTTTGAATGATTCAGACAAATTATATTCTGATGAGGAATTTCCAATTAAAAATGTGAAAATTGAAAATATTAAAACAATTTTTAAATTGATAGAAATCAAAATTTCAGAAATACAAAATAAAATTGGTTTTTCAAAACCTAAATATACATCTAGAGTTCAACAACGTTTAAAGAAGAAGAAAGGTTTTGGTCCAGATCATCAAAAGAAACCGAATCATAAAAGCAATTTCAAAAAGAAGGGGTTGGGTTTTGATGTTGAAAATAATCAAAATATTAAAGATTTTAAATCAAAAGCAGTATTTGTTTCAGGAGCAAGTTCTGAAGAAGAGAAAAAGAGCTCATTGTGGAAGCAATCGAACAAAACGTTTCTTGCAGAAAAACAGAAACATGAGAAGAATGAAGCTAATCAGAAAAAGGAGACAAGAACCTGTTACCGATGCAAAAAAGTTGGTCATATCGCCTGGAATTGTCCAAAGGCAACCAACACACAACAGGAAGTGTCTTCTAAACTCAAAGAAAAATTTGTTGATAAAACTGAACCACCAACCGACAAATTCAAAGTGTTTAAAAATTCTACATTTGAAGTTGGTGAGAGCTCAAAAAGGTTTTACAAAAGAAGTGTGAATCTTCATAACCACAAGTGGGTTATTAAGAAATCAGATGTTAAATCTGGCGATAAATTTGTTCCTTCGGAAGCAAAGGAGCCACTGTCTGGCGATGAATCTGACTCGTCAAAGTCGGAGGAGCCACAAGTTGAGCTAAAAGGAGAAAATTCAGTTCCGCCAATGGATGACGCAAACTTTCCACCATTGCGGGCTGAAAATTTAAAATCAAAAGTTGGAAAAGTGGAAATTTCGAATCAATTCTATTCTGAAAAGAAAGAATTTGATGTCGAAAAAGCGTTTAACGGAAAAGTGAAAGATATCTTTGATAAGATGGTTGAAGGTAGGGAAAAAGGGGTAAAAGAATTTTATGAAGCAAAAAGAAATGTTCAAATACCAAGTGAAAGTGAACGGGTTACACCCAAAGCTGGTCAGGCTTGGGTGTCTGTATTCCATGCTTAAAAATCCTGACTTGCTGGAACTCCCAGGTTGGTAATTGGGGAGTAGGAATCGGAATCTTTCTTGAGAAATTCAAAACTGTTATATTTCGATTTACAAGTGGTATTGTTGATAAAAACCTACAAGTGATTATTTTTACAAGTGGTTAATCAAGGTCATTAAGTTGAACTTGATTTAACTTTCATACAAGTGGTTAAAGAAAAGGAAAAGTGAACTTACAAGTGGTTGAAAGAACAATGTGATGAAATCCCATATTTGTGAAATGATCAACAAAACTAATTTTCCGGAAAAACCATTTTGATTAAAACAAACTTAAGTGTTTTGAAATCATAATGGGAAAATAGTTTGTTGTCATGGGAAGTTCTGATTGTTTACGCCAAGTGAATGGAGAGTCGAAGCAATTCACATTAGTTTGTCAGTTCATTTGTACAGTTTATTGCGTATAGTTTCAAATTTTCCTTGAAAATCAAAAATTGAAACATATTTTTGATTTTAGGGGGAGTAAAAAAATTTAGAAATTTTGAAAATTTGAAAAATCCAAAAACATGATAAAATCTAAAAACAAATACAAAAACATTGAAAAATAAAAAATGAGTTTTGTTGTGAAAAGGAGGAAATGATAGTACATCAGTGGACTATCACAACATGCTAAAGAAATGGAAAGTCAAAATATTTTTAAACAAGTCTCACTGATGATGTGCCAGTAGACTTCACACGACTAGTAGATTGAATTTGAGATATAAACCTAAATATCAATACTTACTTATCTCGTGGGGAACATTTCTCAGATGTATGGGTAACCCCCGAAATCTTGTTTGAGAGATTGCCTGATTCTGAGATACTAGGTCTTTATGCTGTTTGATATCTGGGGTATTATACTTAGTCTTCTGATATTGCGGACGCAATGGCCTAGACTTCGTATAATACTTTATGTGCTTTAAAAGCTTACCCTCTGCATAAAAATTGAAAAATATTGAAAGATATGAATCAATTGCAGTTGAAGAAAAGATTCCCTAAAGGGAACACACCTAAAGTCGAGCCTTCATCTCTTTAACTGAACGGAAGTTCATACCTGAGCTCTCAAGGTCTCGCACTAACCTAGATACAGATATCAAATTGGTATACTCACCTGTAAGACTGAATCTAGGGAATTTTAATACGGGAGTATATTCTGAGGTGGGACACACGAATAAGTTTAAGTCTTTAAAACACTAATTCGTATCTCAAATCGATTGAAACTTGTGTAGAGGTTTAAGTGGACAACAATACTGACAATCAGAAGTGAATTTGTTTAGAACTTAAAGTCTAAAAAGGTCAACGGTGTTAGTGATTTGTCTCAAAAACTGATATGATCCTCTTACACAAACTCACAAAAATATTGTCTGTAAATATTTCTTTACTGCTTTTCATTAAAGACAAAAAAAAGTATGTGTTTTAGCATAAAATTTTGAAAAATCAAAAAGATTTTATTTCATCTTATTTTTGACAAATGATGTTTGAAAAGCTGATTTTCAAAATTCCGAGTGCAAAACATGCCGAACAACAGGGTTGGGAAAGTTTGTTTGAAATGAGAAATGATTTTGAAATGATTAAATGGTTCATTAATTTGAAACCAAATTTAAGTGTTACAAATTCAAGTGGATTCTAAATTTGTCAAATTTTTAAATTTGTGAATTTTATTTTTGGGTAGAGATTTGTGCATATCAGCGTGTCTAAACCTGAGCAGAGTTTGAGCCAGGATACGATCCCGGAACAATTTAAGGGGGAGTCTGTTAGCAAAGGAGAGTTTGATGTTTAAAATGTCACACCCCGACCACGTGGAACAACCAAACGTGGCGGAAACGTCGAGGGGTGTTGTAACAGAATTAATTGTTTCACAACCATGGCATACAAAGTTACGTTTTATTTATCAACAATAGAGTAACATTGTCAAAAACATGAAAACCAAGAGTACATAACATAGTTAAACTAAGTCTATCTTCATTTTATGTCTCTAAGGCATAGGTCCGCCCTAGTGTCATGATCATCATCCTACGCAAAAGCTCCTGAAAACACATGTGAAAATAGGTACGTCAGCATAAAAATGCCTGTGGGATACATAGGTTTTGTGAAAATAGGATTCATGACTTAAGTTTAAGAAAATGTTTAAATAAAATTTAGTCATGAACCTTGTAAATTGTTTTGTTTTGTAAATCATTTGAAAAGCGATAAGATCAGATGATATCTATACATAAAAGAATAATACATGGTTAAATAAATAACCAAGTAAAATGAGTTGTATAAAAGAAGTTGTTTATAAAGCAATGTTCTGTGGAAGATAGGTTATTTGTATAAAATGTTATATGTCTAAATTGAAATGATTCAAATAACACTACCATATGTAATATCATACAAACACTTATATATAGGAAGTACCAGCGGCGTATCCACCATGCTTGTATCATATTACACACGTCTTGTTACTTAAATCACTTAAACAAACCACCAATGTATAAAGTCCATGTTTAAACCAATTGTCAAAAAGTCCTCGTATAAGCCATGTCAAATATTAAAAAGTCCAAATGTAGTCAAGTAATGTGTAACAAATGTTATGTATTGTAAGTAAAGTATTGTCACAATTACAAATGTAGAAATGTACAAAACAAAGTATTTTGAATATATCAAAAAGTTATGTTTTGCAAAGTAAATGCATGTTACATTGATAAAAACATTTATGTGGTAAGTTAACGCATACATTCAAGCCTTGAGACAGTCGGATAATCCTAAGTCAAGGTTATCAAAAGAAATGTTTTCGGATTCAGTCATTCCTTACATCCAAACAAACCCGGGATGTCAGGAATGGGATTTGTCAAGTCCTATGGTACCACTACTTACTACCGAGCGGCGTAGCTAATGTTAATGAACGTATATAAGTCCCGTTTGTGCAAACCAAATGTCATAGCAAATGTAAAACATGTTACATGAAAACAATGTACTAAGTATGCTAAGTTAAAATACAAAGCAGAAAAGTCGTGTAAATCAATGTGCTAGCATGCTATCAGTCAACATACATAGCAGCAATGTAAAGTAAAACGATGTACTATGTATGCTAAGTAAACATACCTAGCGAAACAATGTAATGCAAATCATGTACTAATAGTGTACTAATGAGCATAGCAAGTATACGATGTGAAAGAAGAAAAGCACGAAAGTAACAAGTAGGCATATGTGTTTCACCCCAAAACAGTTTGGAAAACAGTAAAAGAGGGGTATATGTACTCACTTGAGATTGCTTAGATGTCCTTGTATAACAACCAAACAATGCAAGAGATCACGGATATCAAACGGCACCTAATATAGGTAACTATGTTAATATACCGGACCTAAATCGGAGGATTGGATAGAATGAGGGTTCGTAAACCAAACGAGTATGGAAACTCATGTAATATGGTTTAACAAAGCCCACATACTAAAATGAAACCTAACCTAAGTGCTTACGACCCATTACGACCCGTTTAGGTAGCTTACGCTACTTTAACGCGTCGTTCGCGTACAACGCGTTCGAAACGCCTAACTAGCCTATGATAAGTAAAATATGCCTTAACATGTCTAATATTGTTGCCAAATCAGTTTAGATACCAAAAGTTATGTTACATATGCTTAAAATGAATTTTGGTGTCAAAAGGGCATTTTCGAAATTTACCTAAGGCATATAAACTACCTATCATACAACTAAATAAACGTCGTGACCAAAAGGTATAACCTCGAAAGGTTATTCCCTATACAACTGTGGTCACCTAATGTGTTTATTCGGATCCTAAAGATCGACCAAAAGGGTCGGGTTCGAAAGTATAAGCGATTGTTTAGATCGTATACCTTACGACCCTATACAAGCACTAAACTAAAAGTGACGAGCTAAGCATGTTAAAACATGCTTAACTAAGTTTAGAAAACAGGTTTGGTATCAAAACAAACGGTTTTGATACCTATGAGTAGTTTGGTTACAAAATACGCAAGAATGCGCATTTTGGCCGAAACTACGACTCGTCACTGAGCCTAGATAACGTGGTAATCAGTAGGTATAGTCACTAGGGACTATAACCATCGTGATCACGCTCACGTTATGAAGTTCAAACGATCTTCGCATTGACCATAAACTGGTCAACGCAGAAAGTCAAACAAAGTTTGACGTTAGGACTCGAAAAGCGATAAAAGAATGAAAGAACACTTACGAAGGGTCCCCGAAAGCTAATCTTGATCCAGGAGCTCAGGTATGAAGCAATGGCCTCAACTTAGAGCTTTTAGATCAGATTTGTGGGTTTTAAGCAAGAATGGGGGGGTATTTATAGGATATGCAAGACCGTTAGGTTCGTTTATCGATTTACGTGCTCGAATCTCATCCGTACAAGTGTCGCAATGTTGTGGCATCATAAGGTGACCCCAACCCCAGAGATTTGCAAAAGGCATTGCCCTTTGGAGGGTGGAAAGACTCTTTACAACAGTAAAAATGACCTTTGCTAATCTGAAGGGCTGTCGCGGGCCGCGTAAAGGATCACCCTGGGCTTACGCGGGCCGCCTGGGTGTCCTGATCAGTAAACAACTTTCAAAAATGACAGTTTAGGTCCCTGTTGTGGTTTAAGGCCATTTCCGACATGTTTAAGGCCTGTTAAGCCATCTTTAAGGCCCTAAAATGATGCTTAAACATTTTGGACATGAAACATGCTCAAAAATATGCCGGATGTCGGTTTGTTTGGTCGTACGATCGCGATGTTCGGTTAATTACGACGGAATGCGCATAAGCGCGAAAAACGATCCAAAATGCGTGACGAATGGATTTTTCTCATGCCAAACACTAAGGCATAATATTATGATGCTTACATAAATTTTTGGATGTCCGGATGCATTCAGAACGTAAGTTATGCGCGAAAGTGCAAACTTATGCACTTTTTGACACTTTTAGTCCCAGAATGATCCAAAAGTTTATTTTAGCACACCGAACCCCTCGAAGCCTATTTCTAAGCTATACAAAGGATATTTAAGGTGTGTTTAACTTATGGTCATGTTTCGGAGTGTCTGTTACAGTTCAAATTGGCATACTTTCGCAGTTTGTCAAATTTAGTCCCTGTAAGCGAATTAACTTGTTTTTGCCATACCAAAGCCTTCAGAACTTATTTCTAAGTTATGTAAAGGTTATTTCAGGTATGTTAAGTATATGTTGATGTTCTGGAGTATTTTTGCATTAAACTGAGTACGTCTACGCACCAATTTGTGTATAATTCTCTAGAAAGCGATGCAGAGTTTGAAATTGAACAAGAGTCAAAACATGAAAAATGTAAAACATAACCAAACAAACATTGGGATCAATTAACATTGTTTTATTGATAACTAAACTGTTCATAATGATTTCAAGCACAAATATTACAGTCTCCCTTACTTGCGGAAATTTCATCCCGAAATTTATTTTGAGGAAACTCGTGGAAAAAGATGCGGATATTTTGCCTTCATTTGATCTTCGCGTTCCCAAGTAAACTCGGGTCCACGTTTAGATTCCCAGCGAACCTTGACCAAAGGAATGCGCATGCGTTTAAGCCACTTGACTTCACGTTCCATGATTTCCACCAGTTTCTCAACAAATTTCAGCGTTTTATCAACACGAATTTCGTCAAGCGGTATGTGGAGGTTCTCATCAGCTAAACACCTCTTGAGATTGGACACGTGAAAGGTTGGATGAACATTTCCAAGTTCAGGCGGTAACTCAAGTCTGTAGGCTACCTTACCGATTCTTTCGACGATCTTGAATGGTCCAACGTATCTAGGTGCAAGTTTTCCTTTCTTTCCAAATCTGATCACACCTTTCCAAGGTGAGACCTTAAGTAATACACGATCACCGACTTGAAAATCCAAGGGCTTGCGTTTTAGGTCCGCGTAACTCTTTTGACGGCTTCTAGTTGTCTGAAGGTTATCACAAACTTTCTTAACCTTATCTGTTGTCTCTAAGATGAGGGCAGGTCCAGTAAGCTGAGCCTCGCCGATCTCATTCCAGCAGACTGGTGAACGACATTTTCGACCATAGAGAGCCTTGAAAGGAGCCATGTTGATGCTGGAGTGATAACTGTTGTTGTAGGAGAATTCAATCAATGGAAGATGTGAATCCCAACTACCACCAAAATCGATCACACAAGCTCTAAGCATATCCTCCAGAGTCTGGATTGTTCTTTCAGACTGACCATCCGTTTGCAGATGATAAGCTGTGCTCAGATTAAGTTGGGTCCCCATAGCAGATTGCATGGTTCTCCAAAAATGAGAAGTGAAACGAGCATCTCTGTCAAAAAGGATGTTCAAAGGAACACCATGTCGAGCTACAATTTCATCCACATAGATTTTAGCAAGTTTGTCAGCCGAAAAATCCTCACGGATTGGAAAGAAATGCGCTGATTTCGTAAGACGATCAACAACTACCCAGATGGCATCCTGACCTTTCTTTGTGCGCGGGAGTTTAGTAATGAGATCCATAGTAACGTTTTCCCATTTCCAAACTGGGATCTCTGGTTGCTCCAATAAACCAGAAGGACGCTGATGTTCAGCCTTAACCTTAAGATAAGTAAGGCATTTTGATACATATAAGGCAATGTCTTTCTTCATACCAGGCCACCAATACTGACTACGAAGATCCTTATACATCTTATCTGAGCCAGGATGAACAGAATAACGAGATTTATGGGCTTCATCCATAAGCAAGGTACAAAGATCGTCTTGGCTTGGGACCCACAAACGGTCCATGAAGTAATACGATCCATTGTCCTTCAGTTCAAGAGCAGGCGTTATGTGATAAGGAAATTCCTTATCCATCAAACCTTGTGAAATACAAGATTGTTGAGCCTAAGAAATACGGGCTTGGATATCGGATCGAGCTTGAATATTAGATTGAACACGAACGCAATGGAGCTTAGTACGTTCCTTGCGACTCAAAGCGTCGGCTACGACGTTCGCCTTACCAGGATGGTAGCGAATTTCGCAGTCATAGTCGTTTAGAAGCTCCACCCAACGTCGTTGCCTCATGTTGAGTTCTTTTTTATTGAAGATATGCTGAAGACTTTTGTGGTCCGTGAAAACCACACATTTCGTACAGTACAAGTAGTGTCTCCAGATCTTAAGAGCTAAGACGACTGCACCTAACTCAAGATCATGAGTGGTGTAGTTCTTCTCATGTATCTTCAACTGCCTCGATGCGTATGCTATGACTTTGTTTCTTTGCATCAGGACGCAGCCAAGACCCAATTTAGATGCATCGCAATAAACGACGAAATCATCATTGCCCTCGGGCAAAGTTAGAACAGGCGCGTCGCAAAGTTTTTGTTTCAAAGTCAGAAATGCTTCCTCTTGTTTGAATCCCCAATCAAAGGGCTTGTTCTTCTGAGTTAGAGCAGTTAGAGGAACTGCAATCTTCGAGAAATTTTCAATGAAGCGGTGGTAATAACCCGCTAGACCAAGAAAAGAACGAACTTCAGTAGGAGTAGTAGGCGTATCCCAATCCTTAATCGAACTGATCTTGGAGGGATCTACATGAATACCTTGTTCGTTGACAATATGTCCTAGGAATTGAACTTCTTTAAGCCAGAATTCACACTTGGAGAATTTGGCGAAAAGTTGCTCTTTCTTTAGGAGTTCCAAAGTAAGACAAAGATGTTGCTCATGATCAGCTCGCGTCTTAGAATATATCAAAATGTCATCAATGAAAACGATGATGAACTTATCCAAATAAGGCTTGCAGACCCTATTCATCAAGTCCATGAAAACAGCAGGAGCATTAGTCAAACCGAATGGCATGACTGTGAACTCATAATGCCCATAACGAGTGCGGAACGTTGTCTTGGGAATATCTTCTTCATACACACGAAGTTGATGATATCCAGATCGCATATCAATCTTTGAAAAATAAGAAGCGCCCTGCAATTAATCAAAGAGATCATCGATGCGAGGTAGGGGATATCGATTCTTGATGGTGGGCCTGTTAAGCTCATGATAATCATACACATCCTGAAAGATCCATCCTTCTTTTTGACAAAAAGAACGGGAGCACCCCAAGGTGAAAAGCTAGGACGGATAAAACCTTTGTCAGAGAGCTCCTGCAGCTGCTTAGAAAACTCTTGCATCTCGGACGGTGCAAGATGATATGGAGCTCTGGCAATGGGATTTGCACCAGGTACGAGATCAATACGGAACTCGACTTGGCGTGCTGGGGGCAGACCAGGTAACTCTTCAGGAAATACTTCAGAATAATCCCGTACAACAGGAATATCTTGAATAGACTTACCTTTGCCCTTATCTGCTACAACATGTGCCAAAAATGCCACATATTTCTTTCGCAGATACTTCCGAGCTTTAAAACAAGACATGAGTTTGAGACCACCAGCAGGTTTCTCACCACGAACTTGTAGGATCTCACCTGTCGAAAGCGGCATACGAATGATCTTCTCGAAACAAACTACCTCTGCACGATGCTTGGCTAACCAATCCATACCCACAATAACGTCGAAGCTTCCAAGTTGCATAGGCGTGAGGTCAATAGGAAAAAGATGGTTGTTAAGGTTCAACTGGCAATTGCGGAGAACAGAATCAAGAACAATGGGTTCACCACTAGCCACTTCTACTGTCAATGGTTTACCTAGTTTCGTTCTAGACATGTGAAGCAATGGTTCGAAAGATAATGACATAAAACTCTTATCGGCACCCGAATTAAAAAGAACAGATGCTGGCTGATTATTAATAAAGAACGTACCGTTCACCACATTATCATCTGCTTGTGCCTCTTGTGCGTTCATGTTGAAGACTCGACCCCGAGCCTGAGCCTGATTCTGATTTGGATTCTGATTCTAGTTGGCTAGCCTTGGGCACCGGTTTCTGTAGTGGGTCAGATCCCCACAATTGTAGCACGAACCAGGAGGAAAATGAGGTCGTGCAGCTTGACCTTATTGCTGAGCAAGAGGCTGAGCAATTTGTTGGGCTTGGTTCTGAACTGCCTGATTCTGGTTAGCAGGAATACGGCAGGTGGCAGTAAGATGACCTTTTCTTCCACAGTTGGTGCATTGACGACACTGAAGATGTGGTGGATGATGGCCGTTACACCTGTTGCACAAAGGTGCATTGCCAAGATAAGGCTTCTTGGCTAGTGGTTGCGCAGGCTGATTTGGTACAGCTTGAGCCTGTGCAGTAACGGCATAGTTTTGGGAAGCCTTTCGCTTCCTTGACCCCCTTGAGGAACCAGAATCCTTTCCCTTCTTGTTTTGACCTTTCTTGTTATCCTCATTGTCAGACGCCTGCTTCTTACCCTTGTCACCCTTTTTGTGCAGCTTTCCCTTTCGAATCTGCGACTCAGTCAGTGTCGCTGCTAACTCGATCACCTGACGGAGTGTGGTGGGGTTACTACCAGTAATGATGTCTTGTACCGAGTCAGGTAGGCCGTCGGTGTACCTTTCGATAGCCTTGTCGAGTGGGGCAACCATTGTTGGGCAAAGCAGACTCAACTCCTCAAACCTATCAGTATATGCCCGGTGCTCGCCACTGTATTGTTTTAAGTCATCAAACTCTTTCTCCAAAGCTCGCTGTTCATGACGAGGACAGAACTCCCTCATCATAAGGGCCCTAAGTTCAGCCCACGTCTGTGCTAGAGCAACTTCTGCACCACGGTCTCTCATTACCCCGTTCCACCACGTAAGAGCCCTCTTCTGAAACACACTTGAGGAAAACTCGACCTTGCGATTTTCAGGACACTGCACGTGACGGAAAGTATTCTCAATGCTCTTAAACCATTGAAGAAGCCCAGTTGCTCCCTCAGAACCACTAAACTTGAGTGGTTTAGCCGAGTTAAAATTCTTGTAATTGCATAGAGCATTGTTGTTGTTGTTGGCTTGGTTCCATTGAGCAAAGAGGTTTGGGAATTGAGCAGCCATTTGCTGCGCAATAATTTCTGCCAGTTCGGCAGTCGCTATCTGGCTTTCGCGTCGAGGAGGCATTCTAAAAGAGGAAAACATGTAACGAAACGAGTGAGATGATTGGATGAAAAGAATGAGATGAAACAAAACCAACAAAAGCAAAGATGGTGGTTACGCATCGCAAAGCAAACAAGCGACACACAGTGTCTAATCAAAGTAAACGGGTCAAAATAATGTATCGCGAAGACATGTTCGCCTATAAGTGAACACTCACCCCAAGAGTTCCCAGGTAAGAGTGACTGGTCCGATTATGTGGATTTGTACGAACACTCTAGCCTTAGACAGAAAACCCAGGGTACTGGTATTCACTCTTCCAGTTCGCACGTGTTCACACTATTAAAACCCAAAAACTTTGACGAGATTTTTTTGAAAATTCAAATGGGTTAAAAACCATATAACAGAGGGTTCAAAACCTAGTAATCAATCATCCTAGAATAGATGATTAATTTTCAAAGCGGATTCGGAATCGATGTTCTCGTTGTGGTTATCACCTAAGGATAGGTGAAGTGCATGTTTTAAAATCTAAACACAAGATAACTTGTGTTAGGGTCCTAGAAAGTTATAGTCTAGGTCAAAGCATTACTAATAACCTAATTCCCTATAACCATTGGCTCTGATACCAACTCTTCTGTCACACCCCGACCACGTGGAACAACCAAACGTGGCGGAAACGTCGGGGGGTGTTGTAACAGAATTAATTGTTTCACAACCATGGCATACAAAGTTACGTTTTATTTATCAACAATAGAGTAACATTGTCTTAAACATGAAAACCAAGAGTACATAACATAGTTAAACTAAGTCTATCTTCATTTTATGTCTCTAAGGCACAGGTCTGCCCTAGTGTCATGATCATCGTCCTACGCAAAAGCTCCTGAAAACACATGTGAAAATAGGTACGTCAGCATAAAAATGCCTGTGAGATACATAGGTTTTGTGAAAATAGGATTCATGACTTAAGTTTAAGAAAATGTTTAAATAAAATTTAGTCATGAACCTTGTAAATTGTTTTGTTTTGTAAATCATTTGAAAAGCGATAAGATCAGATGATATGTATACATAAAAGAATAATACATGGTTAAATAAATAACCAAGTAAAATGAGTTGTATAAAAGAAGTTGTTTATAAAGCAATGTCTTGTGGAAGATAGGTTATTTGTATAAAATGTTATATGTCTAAATTTAAATGATTCAAATAACGCTACGATATGTAATACCATACAAACACTTATATAAAGGAAGTACCAGCGGCGTATCCACCATGCTTGTATCATATTACACACGTCTCGTTACTTAAATCACTTAAACAAACCACCAATGTATAAAGTCCATGTTTAAACCAATTGTCAAAAAGTCCTCGTATAAGCCATGTCAAAAGTTAAAAAGTCCAAATGTAGTCAAGTAATGTGTAACAAATGTTATGTACTGTAAGTAAAGTATTGTCACAATTACAAATGTAGAAATGTACAAAACAAAGTATTTTGACTATATCAAAAAGTTATGTTTTGCAAAGTAAATGCATGTTACATTGATACAAACATTTATGTGGTAAGTTAACGCATACATTCAAGACTTGAGACAGTCGGATAACCCTAAGTCAAGGTTATCAAAAGAAATGTTTTCGGATTCAGTCATTCCTTACATCCAAACAAACCCGGGATGACAGGAATGGGATTTGTCAAGTCCTATGGTAACACTACTTACTACCGAGCGGCGTAGCTGATGTTAATGAACGTATATAAGTCCCGTTTGTGCAAACCAAATGTCATAGCAAATGTAAAACATGTTACATGAAAACAATGTACTAAGTATGCTAAGTTAACATACAAAGCAGAAAAGTAGTGTAAATCAATGTGCTAGCATGCTATCAGTCAACATACATAGCAGCAATGTAAAGTAAAACGATGTACTATGTATGCTAAGTAAACATACCTAGTGAAACAATGTAATGCAAATCATGTACTAATAGTGTACTAATGCGCATAGCAAGTATATGATGTGAAAGCAGGAAAGCACGAAAGTAACAAGTAGGCACATGTGTTTCACCCCAAAATAGTTTGGAAAACACTAAAAGAGGGGTATATGTACTCACTTGAGATTGCTTAGAAGTCCTTGTATAACAACCAAACAATGCTAGAGATCACGGATATCAAACGGCACCTAATATAGGTAACTATGTTAATATACCGGACCTAAATCGGAGGGTTGGATAGAATGAGGGTTCGTAAACGAAACGAGTATGGAAACTCATGTAATATGGTTTAACAAAGCCCACATACTAAAATGAAACCTAACCTAAGTGCTTACGACACATTACGACCCGTAGAGGTAGCTTACGCTACTTTAACGCGTCGTTCGCGTAAAACGCGTTCGGAACGCCTAACTAGCCCTATGATAAGTAAAATATGCCTTAACATGTCTAATATTGTTGCCAAATCAGTTTAGATACCAAAAGTTATGTTACATATGCTTAAAATGAATTTTGGTGTCAAAAGGGCATTTTGGAAATTTACCTAAGGCATATAAACTACCTATCATACAACTAAATAAACGTCGTGACCATAAGGTATGACCTCGAAAGGTTATTCCCTATACAACTATGGTCACTTAATGTGTTTAGTCGGATCCTAAAGATCGACCAAAAGGGTCGGGTTCGAAAGTATAAGCGATTGTTTAGATCGCATACCTTACGACCCTATACAAGCACTAAACTAAAAGTGACGAGCTAAGCATGTTAAAACATGCTTAACTAAGTTTAGAAAACAGGTTTGGTATCAAAACAAACGGTTTTGATACCTATGAGTAGTTTGGTTACAACATACGCAAGAATGCGCATTTTGGCCGAAACTACGACTCGTCACTCAACCTAGATAACGTGGTAATCAGTAGGTATAGTCACTAGGGACTATAACCAACGTGATCACGCTCACGTTATGAAGTTCAAACGAACTTCGCATTGACCATAAACTGGTCAACGCAGAAAGTCAAACAAAGTTTGACTTTAGGACTCGAAAAGCGATAAAAGAACGAAAGAACACTTACGAAGGGTCCCCGAAAGCTAATCTTGATCCAGGAGCTCAGGTATGAAGCAATGGCCTCAACTTAGAGCTTTTAGATCAGATTTGTGGGTTTTAAACAAGAATGGGGGGTATTTATAGGATATGAAAGACCGTTAGGATCGTTTATCGATTTACGTGCTCGAATCTCATCCGTACAAGTGTCGCAATGTTGTGGTATCATAAGGTGACCCCAACCCCAGAGATTTGCAAGAGGCATTGCCCTTTGGAGGGTGGAAAGTCTCTTTACAGCAGTAAAAACGACCTTTGCTGATCTGAAGGGCTGTCGCGGGCCGCGTAAAGGATTACCCTGAGCTTACGCGGCTGCCTGGGTGTCCTGATCAGTAAACAACTTTCAAAAATGACAGTTTAGGTCCCTGTTGTGGTTTAAGGCCATTTCCGACACGTTTAAGGCCCGTTAAGCCATATTTAAGGCCCTAAAATGATGCTTAAACATTGTGGACATGAAACATGCTCAAAAATATGCCGGATTTCGGTTCGTTTGGTCGTACGATCGCGATGTTCGGTTAATTACGACGGAATGCGCATAAGCGCGAAAAACGATCCAAAATGCGTGACGAATGGATTTTTCTCATGCCAAACACTAAGGCATAATATTATGATGCTTACATAAATTTTTGGATGTCCGGATGCATTCAGAACGTAAGTTATGCGCGAAAGTGCAAACTTATGCACTTTTTGACACTTTTAGTCCCTGAATGATCCAAAAGTTTATTTTAGCACACCGAACCCATCGAAGCCTATTTCTAAGCTATACAAAGGATATTTAAGGTGTGTTTAACTTATGGTCATGTTCCGGAATGTCTGTTACAGTTCAAATTGGCATACTTTCGCAGTTTGTCAAATTTAGTCCCTGCAAGCGAATTAACTTGTTTTTGCCATACCAAAGCCTTCAAACTTATTTCTAAGTTATGTAAAGGTTATTTAAGGTATGTTATGTGACACCTGTGTCACTTCAACCATCAAACAAATACCAAACCAGTGAAATGTTGTATTTCATATTTGGGATTTGTATAAATATGTGTATCGTTTGCACATATTGATTCTTGTTCGATTTCGGGCCTTAAATCGCTTTCTGGAAGGTTATACGCGATCTGATGCGTAAATATAACCAGTTTAATGCAACAAACACTCCGGAACAGTGAAATAGGCTTAACATACCTTAAATAACCCATACATAACTTAGAAATAAGTTTTGGATGGTTTGGTATGCCGAAATCAAGTTTATTCGCTTACAGGGACTAAATTCGACAAACTGCGAAAGTATGTCAATTTGTACTGTAACAGACCTTCCGGAACTTGATCATAAGTTAAATATGCCCTAAATATTCTTTACATAGCCTAGAAATAGGCTTTGAGGTGTTTGGTGCGCAAAAATAAACTTTATGCTCATTCAGGGACTAAAAGCGTCAAAAAGTGCATAAGTTTGCATTTTCGCGCATATTTTACGTTCTGAATACTTCCGGACTTCCAAAAATTTATGTAAGCATTAAAATATTTTATTTTAGTGTTTGGCATGATAAAATTCCATTCGTCGCTTAATTTGGATCGTTTTTGCGTTCGTTACGACTCCCGTCGTAATTAAGCGAATAACGCAACCGTACGACCAAACGAACCGACATCCGAGATATTTTGAGCATGTTTTGGGTTCCCTATACTTTAATTTCATTTTGGAGCCTTGAAATGGGGTTAACGGGGCTTAAACGTGTCAAAAATGGGCCGAAATGCGTATTTTACAAGTTCAGGGACTAAACTGCAAATTCTGAATACTTAGCCATGCGGCCCGCGTAAGCCCATGTGCATATCTTAAGCGGGCCGCCTGAGATGCCCAGTAACAGAAAAACCAGTTTCTGAAACAGCAGCTGGTTTGCAGGGTTTTTGGACATGGTTTTGATCATTCTATGGGCCAATTTTGATGGTTTTTGAGAGCCCATGGTATCCGAATACCATGTGCCCACTTGTACGGATGAGATCAAAGCTCAATCTTCGAGAAACGATCCTAACGGCTCTTGAAAATCTATAAATACCCACTTGCTTTCACTTGCATTCCTCACATTTGATCTGATTCTTGCTCTCTAAGTCGAAGTATTTGCTTCCTACCTGAGAGTGAATCGGGTCAAAGCTTGCGGGGACCTTTTGTAAGTATTCCTTCGTTCATTTCTATCGTTAAAGTCAAACTGTGTTTGATTTTCTGCATTGACCAGTTTATGGTCAACGCGAAGTTCGTTTGAACTTCATAACGTGAGCGTAATCACGATGGTTATAGTCCCTAGTGACTATACCCACTGATTACCACGTTATCTAGGCTCAGTAACGAGTCGTAGTTTCGGCCAAAATGCGTTTTCTCGCGTATTTTGTAACCAAACTACTCTAGGGTATCAAAACCGTTTGTTTTGATACCAAACCTGTTTTCTAACTTTACTAAACATGTTCTAGCATGTTTAGCTCGTCGCTTTTAGATTTGTGCTTGTTTAGGGTCGTAAAGGTAAGCGATCTAATCAATCGCTTATACTTTCGAACCCGACCCATTTGGTCGATCATTAGGATCCGACCAAACACTTTAGGTGACCATAGTTGTGTAGGGAATAACCTTCCGAGGTTATACCTTATGGTCACATCGTTTAAGTAGTTGTGTGATAGGTAGTTTATATGCCTTAGGTAAATTACCAAAATGCCCTTTTTACGCATAAATTCATTTTAAGTATATGTAACTTAATTTTTGACATCTAAACTGATTTAGCAACAATATTAGACATGTTAAGGCATATAATACTTGTCATAGGACTAGTTAGGCTTTCCGAATGCGTTTTACGTGTGCGACGCGTTAAAGTAGCGTAAGCTACCTTAATGGATCATAATGGGTCGAAAGCACTTAGGATAGGTTTCATTTTAGTATGTAGGCCTTGTTAGACCATATCATATGAGTTCCAATACTCATTTGGTTTACGAAACCTCATACTATACAATCCCCCGATTTAGGTCCGGTTTATTATGTAGTTATCTATATAGGGTGCCGTTTGATTCCGTGATCCCTCTAGCTTTGCTTGTTGTTGTTCAAGACTTCTAAGCACCGTCAAGTGAGTACATAGACCCCTCTTTTACTGTTTTCCAAACATTTTGGGGTGAAACACATGTGCCTACTTGTTACTTTCATGATTTCATGCTTTTATATCATATACTTGCTATGATTCACTAGTACACTATTAGTACATGATTTTATTATGTTTTTGCTATGTATGCCCATTGTGTGCATACTTAGTACATCGTTTTACATAACATTTCATGCTATGTATGTTCATCATACTTAGTACATTTTACATCACATGCTATGTATGTCCATTGTGTGCATACTTAGTACATCGTTTTACATAACATTTCATGCTATGTATGTTCATCATACTTAGTACATTTTACATCACATGCTATGTATGTCCATTGTGTGCATACTTAGTACATCGTTTTACAAGACATTTTATGCTTTGTATCATGCTATGTATGTCCATCCGTCGCATACTTAGTACATTGTTTGTGCATTCTTACCTATGGTTTGGTTATTACATATTTCACTTGCCATACATGACATTTTGTTTACACATTACTTGATTGACATTTGACAACGGTTTAGACATGGGCAATTTACAGTGGTGGTTTATCTGGGTAAGTGATTTGAGTAACGAGACATGTGTAATGTGATACAAGCATGGTGGATACGCCGCTGGTACTTCCTATATATAAGTGCTTGTATTATATTACATGGCGTAGCGTTATTTAAATCATTCATTTGGACTTATACATTTTTACACAAATAACATATTTTTCACAAGACATTGTTTTACAAAACAGTTTGTTTTATACAAACTCCTTTTTACTTGGTTATTCACTTAACCTTACATCATTCTTTTTAACTATACCTGTCTATCATCGATTTTCAAACGTTTTATAAAAGCAAACACTTAAACTGGATTTATGACAAGTTTTTTGGTTAAACATTTTCTTAAACCTAAGTCATGAATCCTGTTTTTCATAAAACCTATGTACTCGCCGGCATTTTTATGCTGACGTATTTTCACATGTGTTTCAGGTACAGTAGTTGGTGTTATATGATGATGATGTTGGTGTATGCTCACATAGGAATGGACGAGGCCTTAGTGACATTAAAAGATGCAAGACTAGTTAATTATGTTATGTTTCTTTATTGCTAAGACATTGCAACTCACTTGATTTAATAAAATGAAACAATTTATTCCATGGTTATGAAACAATGATTCTGTTACAACACTCCCCGACGTTTCCGCCACGTTTTGTTGTTTTACGTGGTCGGGGTGTGACATGTTAAGTATATGTTGATGTTCCGGAGTATTTGTTGCATTAAACTGAGTACGTCTACGCACCAGTTTGCGTATAATTCTCCAGAAAGCGATGCAGAGTTTGAAATTGAACAAGAGTCAAAACATGAAAAATGTAAAACATAACCAAACAAGCATTGGGATCAAATAACATTTTTTTATTGATAAATGAACTATTCATAATGATTTCAAGCACAAATGTTACATAAAAGAGCCAGTCTCGGATCCTGGATCATTGCTCAAGATAGAAGTTGCGGATGCTGATAAACTTAAGGAATCAAGAAATCTGATCAAGAGAGGATAGAGCCAGGTTGAGATTCTGGGAGAGTAAGAGAGAGATTGAAAGATAAAGTTTGAAGGATGCTTACAGAGAAAGACATTTTGGAAAGAGCGAGAAGACTGATAAAGACTGAAGACTCGACATACTGAAGACTCGTCATCATCCAAGGGGGAGTTTGTTAGTGCATATGTCTGTTGACTTCGTCTTGTATCGAGTCATGTAATAGATTAGATAGACCAAGACACGTAGTTCGAGAAAAACAGGAAACAAGTCTGAACTGACCAGTTCGTGCGAACTGATCACCCAGGTCGTGCGACCTGGTCTGTGCTAGTTCGTGCGAAGTGCCTTCCCTATATATAGGAGGTCTTGGTTTGTCATTTGTAACTTTCTGATTCCGGTAGCGAAACTCTGCCGAAGTGTCGCCAGCTCGTGTAACCTTGTGAAATCAATACAATCGACATTTAATCTACTTCTAAGTGCAAATCAAGCTGATTCAACATCAATACGTCTGATTTCGCCTTTCGTATTGATCGAGAGCTCTTCTGAACGCCTCGTTTGATCGATTCCGCGATCCTACAAACTGTCTGACGTGTTCACAAGTTAAAGCTGAACACCAAAAACCATCAAGACTTCTACAATAGCTTAAGATTCCAACGTGGAAATGGGAAATGGTAACTATGGATTTACCAAGTTAACCAAGACCAAACATGGAAATGACATGATTTGTGTCATCGTTGATAGGCTGACGAAGTCAGCTCATTTCTTGCCCATTAAAGAGATTTATAGTTCTGGCAAATTGGCTAAACTATATGTGGACGAGATTGTGTCCCTGCATAGCGTGCCAGTATCTATTGTATCCGATAGAGATACTAAATATACATCTCACTTCTGGAATTGTTTTCCAGCAATCATTAGGCATGAGATTGAACTTCAGTACGACTTACCATCCTTAGACTGATGGACAGAGTGAGCGTACTATCCAAACATTGGAAGATATGCTTAGGGCATGTGTGATTGACTTGGGTTGACTTGGGTGGTAGTTGGGATGACCATCTCCCCCTAATAGAATTCTCCTACAATAACAATTATCATACAAGTATCAAGGTTGCTCCTTTTGAGGCCTTGTATGGGAGAAAATGTCGAACGCCCGTTTGTTGGGCTGAAGTTGGGGAAGCCCAACTATCTAGACCAGAGATTGTCCTAGAGTCCATGAATAAGATTGTGCAAATCCGTGATCGTCTCAAAGCTGCCCGAGATAGGCAGAAAAGTTATGTAGACAAGAGGTGTAAACCTCTTAAGTTCCAAGTGGGGGACAAAGTCTTACTAAAGGTATCAACTTGGAAGGGTATAATGCGTTTTGGAAAGAAGGGCAAGTTGAGCCCGAGGTATATCGGACCATTTGAGATAATCGAATGTGTCGGATCAGTAGCTTACAAGCTTAAACTACCTGAGGAGATTAATGGAATTCATGATGCATTTCACATCTGTAACTTAAAGAAATGTCTAGCTGACGAGTCGCTAGCAATGTCACATCACGATGTGCAAATTGATGAAAACCTGAGGTTTGTTAAGAAACCAATTTCGATCAAGTATCGATAGGTTAAGAAGATCCGAAGGAAGTTAATACCTATTGTAAAGGTCAAATGGGATGCCCAGTGTGGTCCCGAGTATACATGGGAGGTTGTGTCCACTAAGTAGGCTTACGGACCGTAAGCCTTTAGCCCATACGGTCCGTAAGGACCGTATCTGGGCAGATTTTTGTTTGGAGGCCAAGTAAGTCTACCATGCTGCCACCTCTCATGAATTTGCCACCCATTTTCAGCTTGTGCCACGTCTATACACACTTAGAATGATCATATATCATTTCTAAACACCTGGATTGATCTCATGATCCATCTCTCACTATGAATAGCAAGCGTTTCCAACTCTTACACTTGCTCATTTCTTTATCACTTTTCCTCAACTCTAATCTGGAAGTTCCTAATCCTAAAGGAGCATACTCTGAGTTCTAAACATTTTCTTGGACAACTTGTAAGTGTTCCATCCTTGCTCTTTTCATTTTATAGGCTTTTATTAGCCGAAAGTCAAGCAAATTGACTTTTGCTTTGACTTTTGGTTTATACCGTTATGGTCTAGACATTGTTTGAATCGAACATGGCTATGTGATCGTAATAAAGTAGGTGTTAATCCCTCAAAAGGGCACCTCCTGAAAATCACGTTAAGTTGGTCAAATGACGGGTCAAAGTTAAGTTTAATAAAAAGTCAAATTGCAGATTTTTGGAAACTTTATAAAATGAACTTGTAATTGTTTTAACTCGTGTTTTTAGCACTAAATCGGTTACTAACTAATATTAGAACTTGTATGAACATGTTCGGCCCACCATTTCCAGTTTATGTGTTGGTTTGCAACTGAAAGTCAAGCAGTTTGACTTCTGCTTTGACTTTCGATGCTGACCCGTTTAGCAACTTTAGCTACTGATTCTATGTTGCATTATGATCATATTATAGTGTAGAATAATCCTCTATGGTTATACTACTTGATCATAATCAGATTCTGAGTTTTTACACAAGTTCTTATAATATGCCTATTATTGACCAAAATGCTCTTTTTGTGCAAAACGTTGTTTTAATCAATGATAAACATATGAAATGGATAACATACTGATATGGTAATATAATTAAGATATTTTGGTAGAATGAACTTGTTCGTAACTTATGTTTCTATACAAGTTCATGCACTTTGCCACATTATGACTAAAATGCCCTTATGGTGCATAGTTTGGTTTTAAACCATAAAAGTCATATAAATTTGATTTCCTACTGATGTTAACACGTAATTAAAATTTCTTGGCATATTGAACTTGTTTATGGCTCATCCGATCACCTGATACCCCCTATGCGCATACGGTTAGCTTATGTAACTACTTTACGTAAGTTTACCGAAACGGGTCAAATCTTTTCATATTCATTTCAAATTCCAGAATGTAAACATGTTTACCCACATTATATAAGTCTTAGTACTTGTGAGGTTTTAAACTACATTCTATCCGTTCATCGCTTAATCTAGCGTATCGTACATTTTTCATTATTTTAAGTTAACCGGTCCAAGTCTATGAGTTGAATAAGACCCATTAACATTCTAATTGGTTATTATACCATTCATTCCATACTAAGGCATTCCAGTAGATAGCAACCAAGCTTAGTTAATTTGATAACGGATGTGCTTATTATATTATCTTGCATTGTAAGACTTATTTAAGCAAGGTAAATACTCTTAACCTATTTTCCCTATACGGGCTTGGGATACGGTAAATTATTACCGCTTGGTCGGGTATGAGATCATATGTGGGATTGTGACTAGAAAATCCGCATAACCCGTTTTAATTTGTTTTTTTCTTGAGAACTTAAACATTGGGGGTTAATGCGACCGTGTCCTGGATATCATCGGCTCATTTAATTGCAAATGGCCACGCCTTAAGCACGGGGTGTATGCATACACCCGGCTGATGCTAATGCTATTATAAAAAATTTTCTACCCATATTGTGGATACCCTTTATGGGTTATAGTGGCGTGTCGGTTAATCATGTTATCGGTTTCTATACCGGGCCCCATATGTATTGACAAGCATGTAAAACTGTATATGAGAATTATTATTGTCCCAAGTTATTTATAAAATACATGTGCCTTTGTGCACTTAAAACAATTTTGAAATATTTTCAAAATGTGTCGGTTATTTCTATTTACCAGTGTAAACTGACGTATCTTAAAAAGACTAATTGACAGGTTGCAAGGTTACGAAATAGGCTGGAAGTGTCCGGTAATGCTTAAGAGGAATTTGCAACTCCTTGCATAAGAAACCTATTAGTCTGTTATTTCATTTTTTGTAACTTTTCGATCCGCCTGTGGATCTTTGATACAATATCCGTCTATATTATATTTTGGACATTCGGACAATTATATTTGTAACAGTATTTTAAATCCAAGACTTCGGCTGTGGTGTTTGTGTATTTGATATCAATCTCGTCACGTATACCCCATCCGGACCCACCGGGTGTAATGAAATATCGGGGTTTGTTATATAACTAGAATGGTACCGATAAAAAGGTTGTCTCATATAACATAAAAAACTATAGTCATATCATGCCAAATATATCAACGCATACTTGACAAATAGCAATATCAGTTTTAATGATAACAATATCAATGTTACTCAGGCAGCGGTATTGATTCGATTCATTATAGTACGACAACAATATATTAAGATGCCAAAAAATACTCTACCTTGATTACATCTCCCTATGTATCAATGTTTATGTATAGGGTTTCAAAGTCAAGGAGTCTTTAATCACAATTCATATCAAGGATTAGTCAAGTTTATGTTATTTTCAATTCGTGTTCTATCATTCTTTGATCTATAATCATGTTTCCAGGCAACATGAGTGGCTAAAAAATTAATTTCACATACAAGACTAACGTCCGTTGCTTGCCACTCACACCTTCCCCTTAGCAACCCTACGGGAGGTGGTATTTAACGTCCTAAGAGCATTCATATTCTATCCATCAAAATATGTGAGGTGGGGTTTTTATATCATAAAGGGTATAAAAAGTGGTTGTGAGTGGAGGAGAGAGAAAATGTTACTGTTCATCTGTATATTTGAGGGGACACTGTTCACCCACTATAATTTTTTTAATATGTATTGAAAGTGGTTGTGAGTGAAGGAGAGAGAAAAATGTAATGATAATATTATTTAATTGAAAAGGAGAGAGAAAAAGTATTTGTTTTTAGTGAAAATATATTGATATAGAAGTTGTTTTTTAGTGGAATGTATGTATAATTTGATGGATTGAATGTGAATGCTCAAGGGCTCACTAGACAGGAGAACCCACCCTACTTCACTTATTCTTAAGGGGGGACGGGGCGTAAGCGGCAACCCATTTCGGGGACTGGTTTTGCCGAGCGGTAGGGTGGCGCCGTTCAATCGGTGAGTGAGAGAGAGGGATGAAACCGGTGGCGGCTCACCGAAGGAGGAGAGGGGAAAGGTGGTGGGGCCAGCCCACTTTCAACCAATCAAAGCTTTTCTTTGTTTTTTTTTTTTTTTTTTGAATAAAAAAATAAGGGGAGTTAAGAGGGGAGTGGCGCCATCAAATGAGGGTGTTAGGGGAGTTTAAGAGGGGAGTTGACGTGGCACACGGGGATTGGTTTGACGTAAGAGAGGGGACTCACCTATTAGGTGAGCACCCCCTTCACCCTAAATTACTGGGGGGAAATGAACTTGTTGTCAGAAGGAATTATTCTTGTAATCTTTCTTAGAACTTTTACATGTAAAAATTGGGTTACTGATATTTTTAGTGTATTTTGTAAAGTTAAGAAACTTTAATATATCAAAGTAATGTTTTTTGGTTTTTTTATGGCAAAATAAAGGAGTATGTCGTTTTTTATAGTGTTACCATTTTACTTGTTATTTGTAATATAAATTTCTTAATAAATTTAACTTTATTTTTTATAAAAAAAAGTTGATTTCATAACCAAAATATAATAATAAAAACTTAAAGAGCTTAAATTATATAGAACTCTAGCTATTATCCACTCGAATAGCACAATTTTGTTACAAGCCTAAAATATGGTATCGGAGTTCCATTATATAAACTCTTTGACAAAAAGGTTGACTGACGACACAATCAAAAACCTAATTAAACTAGGTAAATAGCGTAAGTAGGGTATCGTATCAACGGGTAATTTGTGGTTAGTGTTTAACTAGAGAATTATTATATATTAAAGAAAAGCAACTCCCACCCAGAATCCCGTTGCAAGTTTAACACAAAACCCCGTTTATAGATTTATAACACCACATAGACATGACCTTCGAATTAATGACTTTGATTAATTATTAGGGATAGTTTTTAAGATTTACCATACAACCTATTTACCATACAACCTAATAACCCGTTTAATTATACAAATTACCCACCAATTTACCAACCCGCTAACAACGCAAGTATGTTGCCAATACATTTAAAACGACAAACAATTCAAATATAATAAACATTTCATAAACTTAACACAAGTGGTCAAGATTTATCAGTTAATAAGAATCAGAAAAACAAAGTTTAATGTGAAAATCTAGAAATCAATCATCTGGGGAAAGTCACATAAGATAAGGTAAAGTCCTCCAAGTTTCAGATTCTAGTTTCACACCAAACTCAGTTTAATCATTAATTGGACACCACATAGACATGGTGCTGAAAAGTCGGTTAATTTAAGTGGTAATCAAAAACAGGTCTTTGTTATCAGATCTTTTACAGTTTAATTACCCTATTTACTAATGTGAGTCAACCTACTCTATGTCACCCAACAAGCTAAGGTCTTATCATCAACCGAGCAAGTTGTAAAGCAAGAACTCAAACACATGCAAATATAGTATAAATAAACCAACTCATCAAATTGTTTATACGACGTTGTCAATGTCAAAACAAATCCAAATATAAAGAAATCTGAGAAAAGTGTTCAATCCTATGAACCGTACGCTTTAAGAAGACTACCTAGCCGCTCCTACCTTGAACCGTGTACAGCCGTCAAAAGACGGCTGCCCTTCCGTGCGTCCCACCAACAGTTCCCCTTTCAAAAGTTGCGTCTGATCCCCCCTTCTTTCCAGCCGTGTATGATATATATTAGTTATGATTAGGGTTTTAATATAATATAATATAACCATACATGATCAAAAGCCCAATATCTCAAAATTTACATCTAACTAGTATTTAAACTCCGCGTGCGCTTCGCAGCGCGCAAGTGGGGCGAAGCGCTCAAAATAATTATCTTGTTCAAAACTAAATAACATTTATATATTTATGTTCCATTTTGTGCAAAAGATGGATAATAAGAGTACAAAAACTTGAGCTACATTCTCTCTAAAGATATGTAAAAAATAAATATGTTAGATATAGCATCCTACTTGTTTTGGCTAGCAACAAACAAAATATATTAGCAACCAACCAGCTATGGGTTGGAAAAAAGTACTAAGAAAAGCAACATATAGCAAAGCCAAAGCCAATCACCCTACCCTCTTACAAATAAACAGCAGTCAGGACATATCATTCGGCTCTGCCATGATAAGGAATGGTGTTTCGACTTATTTTTGACCCACGAAAACAGATGAGCTATGATTTTTTTCACCGTATTTTTAATAGAGGGGCGAAGCTTTTTGAAGACCAATTTGTTGCGAGCTTTCGAAATGAACCAAAAAGTTCCGTACAACATTCCAAAGCATAATTTTCTCACATCTTTAGAACCATGACGCCACCATGCTAAACATCTCTTCAACATAAGTAAGTGGGTACCTGTTAAAGTCTAAAAACAAATTCTAAAACATAGATTTATGTGGTTTTGAAATTACTTGACTGTATTACTTTTAGTGATCAACAATGATTAACAATTCAGCTAAACACTAAAAACAAATCTCCAATGTTACCAATAATACAAATAATCATCAACCCTAAATGCTACAGAATACAAATAATCATCAACCCTAAATGCTAAACTGACTACAGAACATAAACCCAATCAAATGAAACCAAGTTATTTTGGTTTAAGATTTATGGATAATGGGTCAAAAATATTAAAGACTTGGATATTATCACTTAAGAACCAACCCGCTTTAACACATTGCCCGACCCGCATGTTTTGCCACCCGTGAAGATGATAATCTTTTGTATTCCTTTGTGTGTTTGTGTGTGTGTCTATAAGTATGCATAATAAATATATGTCTGTGTGTGTGAGAGAGAGAGAGAGAAAGATTGAGATACAAACTCTCTGTTTGCAAGAGTTCTTGTAATTTCATGTTCTTTTCAGTAATTTTCCAATGGTTCCTTAAACCTTCATACATAACAGAATTTTATTACAAATGTTTGGATTAAAAAAAGGCCTAATAAAATAGCACAATCTATAAAATGTAAGGCTGGAAAGGTGGAAAATCATAATTAAAGCGGCAACACATCCGTCTCAGTGACGGATATAAAAGTCCTTAAAACAACACAAATATAACAACATACTAATACAACAACCATAGCAAGTAAAAACCCACAAAAGCAAAGTTGTTGCAATGGTCTGGGAGTGTGGATCCGAAAGGATAGTCCCCACCTCAACCAGATTAATATTTCCCTAAATTGATCTAAAAAAAGTGTTGACTTATAGCAAAATTAATGAGTTAAAGTAATACCTGATAAGCTTCAACTCCTTCAGCAGCAATAACGGTGGCATGATATACCACATATTTCATAGCAGTAAGTGTACAAACTGCATTATAACTGTATACCCTTTCTCACTGCAATTCTCAACGGTTACTGACAATTTAATCTTTCTAGAGTTCTCCAACAGATCATATTCTCTAGTGTCGTATCACGATCAGCATACATAAACTGGTGCAGTCTCCTTTGTGTATGTGTAAATCCCTGGGAGACTGTGGTTTGTGTCCGGCGTCGATCTTCATCTCCTTTATCAGTAATATAAACAACTGAAGCAATTCCTGAGTCCAGAATTCTGCAGATACAACATTGCATTTGAGGTTTGAGGGAACTGTGAAGACCTCGGATAGCGGTTAACTCGATGGTTTGTGTGTTCCATAGCTGATTTGACCCAAACTGAACCCCTTAATGATATGTAACTGCAACCTCTAGGTCCAAGTGACTAAAACACATAACATACTTTATTCAATGATAACAATAATTATAATGATAATTAATAATAACAATAACTATATGTGGACCTGTTGGACAGGATCAACAACATTTTCCCTGGATAGCTTGTTCCCATACTGATCAGTGACATGAAAAATTACCAAACATGAACTGAAAAGCACGATGTTCAGCCATAAAATCGACTGCGATATAGGTTAATCACCTCGAAACCAGCATGGTGAGGCTCAGACCAAGCTATTAAGCTGCCATGGCTGCACCATCAGTTGCAAGCGGAGAACAATGCACCTGCCAACCTACGCCAAGTAATGATCTGACCATGATCATCATAGCCTGTTAATATTAGATAAATACATAAATACATGTCAATAAGAGAACTGAAATGAATAATGATTATCATGGTGTCGTAATTTGATTGGGTGGTAGCATCCCAAGTGTTTGAGGATATCTTATGGTCCTTCTAAGAAAAGAATTAACTCAAACTCTATTTCAGTGACCAAAAGGACCAAACCACTACCGATAACTCAAATTGCAAAAGCATCAGTGAGCTGATTCATCAGGCTCAGAGAATGCAAAAGGACCAAGCCACCATGGCTGCAATAGGGGTTGCAGGTGCTAACCTGAGATCCTCCGTAGCTGCCACGCCGGCTTTATTTTGATTACTCATCACAGCCTCCGTGTAACAACTGTCCATTTAAACCGATAACAGCCAAACCAAATACAAACACAGTTCATACGCCTCAATTATTAATAAATTATTATATATAAAGAATACAACATTCGTATGCCCAAAAATGAATGATTTACGCCTTATCATCATAAACCCTAAAGGGCCTTTTTCAACACCATCGTCAGACCATATTTCAGATGTATGGTTTAGCATTGCAAACCTGAAAGGAGCTCCAAAACCGTCATAATCGGAGCACTTTTCACAACCAAAACCAACGAAAAATACATACAGATGATAATAATGTAAGTTTACATTAAAAAAGGGAACTTAAACAGGTTGCATACAAATCATAACATTGTTCTGCTTTATCATTCAAAATTTTTTGCATAAATGAACCTGAAAAGAAAGCATCATAAGTGAAGGGTGTTTTGCAACCACAACAGATGAAGCATAAAAAGCAAACCTCTGATTAAGTGGATGATGTTCTGCAATCACAATCGCCACCAGCCAGAGAGGCAAACATCATCATCGTACCAACCATCCTATATGTTACCGGAAACCCATTCTGATTCCCACGACAATAACTGGCGTTGTCATTAAGCTACGGTGGCCGGGCGGAAGTCATTTGCGTCACCCTTTATGTGTGTGTGTGTGTGTGTGAGAGAGAGAGAGAGAGAGAGAGGAGGGGAGGTGTAAACTGAGAAAAGGCGGGGATGTGGCCAGTCAGGGCGGCCAAAGACGGAGATACACGGCAGCAACGCCGTCGATCCTCCCCCTCTCTCCAGATCTTTCTCTCTCTCCGATGTAAATCTCTGTGTGATGGTAGATTAGGAAGGAAGACAGGGAAAAGGATGGGGTGACATCTGTCGCTCGCCCAAAAAAGCCCAATCAAATTATCACACCATGCTAATCACTAATTAATAATAAAATAATTAATTAATATTAATATTAATATTAATATTAATTAATATTAATATATTAATATTAATATTAATATATTAATATTAATATATTAATATATTAATATTAATATTAATTAATATTAATATATTAATATTAATATTAATATATTAATATTAATATATTAATATATTAATATTAATTATTAGTAGATATTAATATTAACTAGTTGTTTACAATGCGCGCGCGTTGCGGCGCGCTAAACCAAATCGTTCTATAAGAATGACAAAACATGTCAAATAACAAAAAGTAACTCAAACTAAAACGTCACGTATTTTCGGTACCGGTTCGGCACCGGTATTCACCGATTTTTACCCTCAAATACAACCCCCGCCCAAGGGGCCACGCCGAAACCCAAGCCCACCCGGGGTGGTGACTTGGGCGTTTGTACCCAACCCACGACACAACCCCAACCCCATACCCTATATTCTAATATTTCCTAGATTTTTTTTAACACATAGCCGTTGGCAAACGGCTCGCACAAACGGCTACTTGTCTTGGCCAATGAGATCCCGTCATGTCATCTTGCTAGCCCCGCCCAACGCTCGGGCTGAAACCCCCCGCCTAAGGGGCCACGCCGAAACCGAACCCCACCTGGGGTGGTGACTTGGGCGTTTGTACCCAACCCACGCCACAACCCCCATATTCTAATATTTCCTAGATCTTTTTTTTAAACACATAGCCGTTGGCCAACAGCTAGCCTAAACGGCTACTTGTCTTGGCCAATGAGATCCCGCAATGTGATCTTGATAGCCCCGCTCAACGCCCGGGCTGAAACCCCCGCCCAAGGGGCCTCGCCGAAACCCAACCCACCCGGGGTGGTGAATTGGGCATTTGTACCCAACCCACGCCACAACCCCCGCCCCATTCCCCATACCTCATATTCTAATATTTCCTAAATTTTTTTTTAAACACATAGTTGTTGGCAAACGGCTAGCCCAAACGGCTACTTGTCTTGGCCAATGAGATCCAACCATGTCATTTTGATAGCCCCGCCCAACGCCCGGGCTGAAACCACCGCCCAAGGGGCCACGCCGAAACCGAAGCTCACCCGGGGTGGTGACTTGGGCGTTTGTACCCAACCCACGACACAACCTCCGCCCCATACCACATATTCTAATATTTCCAAGATTTTTTTTAAACACATAGCCGTTGGCAAACGGCTACTTGTCTTGGCCAATGAGATCACGTCATGTCATCTTGATAGCCCCGCCCAACGCCTGGGCTGAAACCCCCGCCTAAGGGGCCACGCGGAAACCCAAGCCCACCCGAGGTGGTGACTTGGGCGTTTGTACCCAACCCACGCCACAACCCCCGCCCCATACCCCATATTCTAATATTTCCTAGATCTTTTTTTTAAACACATAGCCGTTGGCCAACAGCTAGCCTAAACGGCTACTTGTCTTGGCCAATGAGATCCCGCAATGTCATCTTGATAGCCCCGCTCAACGCCCGGGCTGAAACCCCTGCCCAAGGGGCCACGCCGAAACCCAACCCACCCGGGGTGGTGAATTGGGCATTTGTACCCAACCCACGCCACAACCCCCGCCCCATACCCCATACCTCATATTCTAATATTTCCTAAATCTTTTTTTAAACACATAGCTGTTGGCAAACGGCTAGCCCAAACGGCTACTTGTCTTGGCCAATGAGATCCAACCATGTCATTTTGATAGCCCCGCCCAACGCCCGGGCTGAAACCCCCGCCCAAGGGGCCACGCCGAAGCCCAAGCTCACCCGGGGTGGTGACTTGGGCGTTTGTACCCAACCCACGACACAACCCCCGCCCCATACCACATATTCTAATATTTGATAGATTTTTTTAAACACATAGTCGTTGGCAAACGGCTAGCCCAAACGGCTACTTGTCTTGGCCAATGAGATCACGCCATGTCATCTTGATAGCCCCGCCCAACGCCCGGGCTGAAACCCCCGCCTAAGGGGCCACGCCGAAACCCAAGCCCACCCGAGGTGGTGACTTTGGCGTTTATACCCAACCCACGTCACAACCTCCGCCCCATACCCTATATTCTTATATTCCCTAAATCAATATTTAATTAATATATGTACTGTTCATTCGCTTCAAATTTTATTAGTATATAATATTAATATTAATATTAATATTAATATTAATATTAATATTAATTCGCTGGCTAAAACTTGGCGGCCCATTTTTCTTATCAAATAATAATAAACTAGAATTACGACCCGCCGCAATGCGGCGGGAATTCTTTAGTTATAACTAAGTCGATTTAGGACGCACACGTTATGTTGAACCCGTCAAACGGGAAAAAATAGACGATGTAAAAACGTTCACCCACACACGCACGTTGCGTCGTGTTAACTCGCAAAATTTAGAACGAAACGTAAAAACGTTAAACCAAAGACGCACGTTTCGATGTGTTAAGTCACAAAATTTAGAACGAGGCATAAAGCGAAAAATTTACGGAAAATGAAAATTATAAAGGACCAAAGTTGAAAGTAAAAAAGTTGTAAGAATACATTGAAAGGATAAAAAGTTTTGTGTTAGAAGTAAAAAACAAATAGTTTTGCGTTAAAATAATTTATAAATACATTTGAGTGAAAAGTAAAAAAAATCAAATTTTTTAAAAAAAACCCTCAAAGCTAAGGTTACAACAAACATATGCATAACCATTTTTCTTTGAAAAACTCTCAAAGCCAAGATTACAACACATAAGTAAGAAAATCAAAGTGGTTAAATCACAAAAGATCTAAACTTTTGAATTAGAAGTGAAAAATCAAATTAATCAAAGGGGTTAAATTGTATAAGATGAAAACTTTTGAATTAGAAGTGAAAAATCAAATTAATCAAAGGGGTTAAAATAACAAAGATTAAAACTATAAACTTAAATTGTCAAATATTAAAACTTTAAGGTTAAAAATGAAACAAAGATTAAAACTTTAAACTTAAATTGTCAAAGATCAAAACTTTTGGGTTAAAAAGGAAAATTCTATTTTTTTTTTTTTTTTTTGAAAACTCCCAAAGCCAATTGTATAACTATCATATGCATAAATTAGTTGCTTTTTAATAAGGTTATAATTCTCTCTCTTTTCTAATAGAATTCATGGGTGGAGATACAATAGTAAGTTTATTTGGCTAGGAAGGCTAGGAAGTGATCTTGACCATCCATTAAGTTAATCAAGGGCTAAGATTAAATCAGGGAAATTGAAAGGAAGAAAAGAGGCGCGTGAATTTGTTCAAGGGCATTCTAGTTGTTGGTGCACCACGTCTGTCGGCTACGTCTTATATCGAGTCTAGAGTTGTATAGGTTAGATATGGCACGAAATCCTAGAAACATGAGATTGTATAGTGTCACACCCCAACCGATGGCGGAATCATCGGGGCGCGGCACTAGGCGAATCCGATTGCTCAAGAGAATCCATAACAACTATATTGCGATAATATTAATTACATTTGTCATCCCATACTAACAAACAATACAATCACATAAGTTATCACAGATTTCTTGTCCTCTCGAACAATTCAAATCCGTCAACCTAGAATTTAGGTGGGTTTCTAGACTTCCTAGCTTGATTTGATGTAGACTTCGACTAATCCTGCAACATACGTTAAAATAATGTCAATACAAAAGTATTGGCGAGTATACAGGTTTGATATATAATAGAATAATAGATTAAAAGCGCTGCGAATTTCCATATGCATAAACGTAATACACGACATATATACTCACAAAACTGATACTACCAGCTAAGTCCTCGATACTCGACTCTTCGATGGCTTAACTAGACCCCGTCGGGCGCAATAGTACTATACTAGTCTGGGTGGGACGTCACGAGTATAAGTCCTAGCATACATGCAACTAGCATCACGTATATCTATGCAAACAGCTATTCGCAAGTGATAGATTAACAATTTGAATCGTTCGTCTGATAAGTTCGATTTATAAGGAACGTATGTTACACCCAAAATTCGATAAAAGGGGTCAAGTATACTCACAGTGCGTATTCGGTTGGATTGACGGGATGGTGCCTGAGAATGTCCTGATTTCAGACTAATCACATGAGTATTGGATTACGCGTTAAACGGTATCGATCTACGTGAAATTGGACGAAAAATTGAACTGAGCTGGCCCATTCGGATGGACCGCTCGATCGAGTGGGCCGTTCGATCGAGTGGGCCGTTCGATCGGCTGGTCCAGCCGATCGGCTGGGCCGCTCGATCGACCGGGCCGCTCGATTGACTGGGCCGCTCGATCGGCTGGGCCGCTCGATTGACTGGGCCGCTCGATCGGCCAGCCTGTCCAGCTGTTCTTGATGATTTTCGAGTGTTTTCGGTGTTTTTGGTCGGGACGTTGTGGTGACGTGTTGAACAACTGAAATCCCATCAATTCCGACCTGTTCTAACGGCCGGGAATCACCCCGTTTCATCAGAACTGGCCGTTCTTGACGGATTTTCCGTGTTTAACCCGAAATTGGTCGTCTCCTCGGTAGGAATCAGATCCTCGACCAACACGACACTAAGAATGAGTAGAAGGTCGGCCTAAGCTCTGTTGCTACCGTTTTTAGATTTAGATCTGATGTGAAAACATTGATTATCTTTATGGGATTTCTCAGATCTGAGTTGTTCTTGGTGGAATGAGGCCAATACTTGAAGTTCATAAGAACTTCATGATGACATCACTCTAGAACATCTCAAATCCGTAACTTCTTGATTAGAAAACATAGATTTAGACGAGATTTGTGTAAAATCGTATGGAAACCATTCGGATCTGAGTTGTTCTTCATGGGATGACATCACCTTTGAAGAACTCCATGGTGACATCACCTTAGAACACTCCAAATCCGTTGATTTCACGGTTAAAAGTCGAATTTTGTAAGATAGAAAGATGAAGGATTGCATATAGATCGAAGAAGTACAAGAATTGGGTTAAAAACTTACAAGAATCGTGGGAAATCGGGAGATTAAGGGGTTGGAACTTCTGGTCGAGCAGCAACAGTGATAACAAGTGTGTTGGGGGTGAATGAGGGGTATTTATAGGCAAGGAGGAAGGAAAGGAGGGCAGGCTGGCCTGTCCTGTTCGATAGGCTGGCCTGTTCGATCGGCTGGCCTGTCCTGTCGGCTGGCCTGTCATGTCGGCTGACCTGTCCTGTCCGATAGGCTGGCCTGTTGGATCGGCTGGCCTGTCCTGTCGGCTGGCCTGTCCTGTCCGATAGGCTGGCCTGTTCGATCGGCTGGCCTGTCCTGTCGGCTGGCCTGTCCTGTCCGATAGGCTGGCCTGTTCGATCGGCTGGCCTGTCCTGTCGGCTGGCCTGTCCTGTCGGCTGGCCTGTCCTGTCCGATAGGCTGGCCTTTCGATCCTCGTTTTTGGTGCGTTTCGATAGTTTGGGCCACATTTCCATATATTTATAAAAGGGGTCGTATATACGTATCTATATATTCAATATTCAGTGCGATGATCGAGTTACGCGTGCCTTCGAGTGCGTTCTTCGATGTGATGTGCCACAGTGATTATCGGGGTACTACTTGCTCGTATTGCCATCATTGTCATGACGGCTGGAGGCATGGTACTCACCCGATAGTCCTTGTTAGCGTTGGTTGTTTACGTTTTGACACCTCACGACTATCGAGGAGGGTAGAATAGGTCCTCACTCAACGTCATCATGAGCGTTATTATTTGCGAAAATAGCTTTGTAATAGTGTTAAAATATGCGTAATTATTCGATTATACTTCGATTTAGCTGATATAGTTACATTATGATCCGAATCTCTGGTGCTAGGCGTAACGAGTGTATCGAGTAGTAACAACGTACGAAAGTGCGGGTTGTTACAGTCTCCCCTGCTTTTGGAAATTTCGTCCCGAAATTAATCCAATAGTAGGGTCGTAAAAGTTGATGCGATTAAGAGCGTCTAGATAAGCGAGCGATCGATTAAGATTCAATGAGCGAGAGGGATGAGAAGATACGATTCGAATAACCAAGAGTAATGACACACACAAAAGCGATTCCATGACGTTTTAAACTTTACCGATAATCGAGCAATCTTTGAAGATATTTAGGAAAATCCCCTCATGGCGTGGCGCTAACTGCATCGTTGTCCACACCAACGCTATGGGGAGGGTTTTTGTTAGCTTAATAACAGATTTTTGAGTTATACATATTAAAAGAATTTGGCGGCAAAATGAGTTTTAAGAAAATTTTCCTATAACGTGAGTTCGAGCTGAAACTCGATTGTCGAACCATCGTTTTCGGGAAGATTCTTTTTGTCATTGCAAAAGTTTTTAAGGAAAAACTGAACTTATGAAACTTCCTTTAGGCACGGAGTTAAACTGATTCGATGTTTCCTCCATGTTGTAAGGAAATTTCACTTGTCCAATGGTTTTAACAGAGGTTTATAAAAATTGGTTTTCTTTAATAGTACGGAAAAATAATTTATATCGAGCCCCACGTGGCACTTTCCCACGAAAGTTTAGCTAATATGATTAAAACACTTATATATAGGAAGTACCCGCAGCGTATCCACCATGTTTTGCCCATATTACCTCCGTTTCGTGAGGCGGTGTCACGCGTGCCGATACGACACAGATAGAATTTCGACCCCTCGGTCCAAGCGATAGGACGCTAGACCGAGTACTGAAGCGACTTGGACGTAGACAAAGCGTTGCTAGCGAATGCGAATAGTTCGATCATGCGGGACATTGATATGGCACATTGGGTCAGACGACTGTTGATAAGCGATAGCGAATGACGCGATTTTGATTCGACTAGATGCGATTTTGATTCGTTCCGCATAAAACCTACATGGCATGTTTCCACGAGAGTTGCTAACATAGAAAACACCACGTTTCCCATGTTAGTTTTGTCCCGTGGAGCGATGTCATGTACCCTAGTTTGACATAACTGCGATGAATTCCAAGCGATAACCGAATATCGATAGGCAATAGACCCTGATAGATGATAAGCGACGTTCGTTGCGTTGTGATCAATACGCGATTCGATTGAGTTGAATACACCACAAACAGTAACCATTGCTAGCCCGCATGGCCTTTTTCCACGAAAGTCTACTAATATGGTCAAAACACCACCATGTTTCGACCCTCTTAGTTTTGTCTCGTGAAGCGAGGTCGTGCCTGCCAAGATAACACAGATGACACGAGTATCGATGAGTGATGACGACACGTGATGAGAGTATCGAGCCGATGAAATAGGCGCGAAATGCGTTAAAGCGAAAAGCGACGAGTGATTTTCGATACTCGTCTAGCGATCCACAGTAAGCGATCCACACCAAGCGGTAGAAGTTCACACAATAGACAATAACCAGCGTTAGAGTTTGCGAGATGAGCACACCAGATACGATTGCGATTTCGAGCCGTATATCGAGTGATTTAGATTGCGAGATGGATCCAGTAAAACTGCGATTGAGTTGCATTCTAGACTTACGACCAGTCTTGCGTTGCTCCAATTGCTCTTCGGGGTGAACTTACCTAAGTCCATCGATGTGGCAATTGTGTTGCGTACGCAGACTTACGAGAAGTCTCGCAGTGATGCGATTTTAGTTTTTGTTACGCCTTGTGATCGATTTGTATTGTGTCGAAAATAACCATTATAATATAATAGGTCTAATAACGTCCAACTCCACATGGCACCTTCTTCACGAAGCTTCGGTAGTATGGTAAAGCACACCTAGCGTTACCCCTACTACTTATGCCTCGTGCTTTGGTGTCGCGCTTCGTTGACATGGACAAGACCCTTGATCATGCTTTTAAACGTTATGGCACCATTAGAACTTTGCTACGATCTCCGTGCACTGACCAAAATAATCCCGTGTGCACCCGCGATTAATTGCTCCTTGCACGTATATCGTACCTCATTCTAAGAGTGTTGTAAGGGTAAAATACATTATATGATACATAGTGCTAGCGTTTAGGTGGTGCTAGAGTAAAAGAGAAATAGAGTCCACATGCGAAGATAGATGAAATAAACTCCACATATAAAAGGAAATGATAGCTAGCGATAAGTCATATTATTACAACAACATTAGAAGCAAAATAACGTTGCTGTGGAGAACACTAGCGCAGACTGCGGCTGTTGTTGACTTCCTTCAGAGTTGCGGTCCTGCGCGGCAGTGCTGTGTACGATGACCATACCAGTTGCAATTTGTGCAATAGCGACAATTTGCTTCTGGCGGTGATGATACGTGCATGTGAAACACAGGGGATGAGGCCCATTGTAAGCACGTTTCGGTTGAACTGGGACTGATTGGAGAGGTTCGGGTTGTGGCAGTCTAGTTGTTGATGAGTCTGGGCTCACGGTCTCTCGTTTGCGGCTTGGTTGTGCTTCCTAAGATGATGCAGTGTCGTTGTCGGATTCGCCTGATGATTTGATGGAGACATTGTCGGAGCAATCCTTAGAAAAGCTTTCAGAGGAGCTGTCAGATGATTCCTTGATCGATTCGCTAGAGGAATCGTCGGATGAGTTGATGATGATTGCTTGACGAGCTTGTTTGACAGGCTTCTTGGAGAAAATCCCGTCCAAGACTCGTTTGCTGTTGATCTCTGCGGCTAAACGGTAGGCTTCTTCGATGGTAGCAGGTTTTGCAGCTTCTACAAAATCACCCACACTCTCAGGTAAGCCGCGGAGGTACTTCACGATGGCTTTCCTTGGAGTGTCAACTTGACTTGGGCAGATTGCACTAAGCTGCTTGAACCTTGCTGTGTAGTCAGCATTGTCACCTCCGGTTTGCTTGATTCCCCAAAATTCGTTTTCTAGCTTCTGGACATCGTGAGGGGGACAATATTCTTCCTTCATGAGTTCCTTCAGCTCGTCCCAAGAGAGGGCGTAAGCTGCGGAGATCCCACATTTGTTGCGTTCGGCGGTCCACCAGTCGAGTGCTCGTGATTGAAATACCCCGGTAGCACAAGTAGTACGGAAACCATCGGGACACCCACTTTGTCGAAGGGTGACTTCGATAGAATCGAACCACTGGAGCAGTTGGGTCGCACCTCCTTCACCTGTGAATTCCATCGGGTCACAGGCTTTGAAGTGTTTGTAGAGGAAAGTAGATTGCGGCGATTCCGTCTTAGAGTCCTTCGCGGCTCGAGCGTTGCTGAGAGAGTGCACTTGAGCGACAATTTGAGGAATGAGCTTGACCACTTCCTTGGTCACAATCGAGGCAATCCTCTTATCGGCGCTTCGTTTGGCTCTTCTCCTAGCTATTCGTTTCGAGATAGAGTTGTTGGAAGGCATCTAGACAGAGAGAGAGAGATTTGGAATGAGATCCGATCATAATGACTTCGAGTTTACGATGCGATCGAGCGCGGTCGAAACTTGTGACGTGCAGTATAAATAGACTTCACATAGGAGCCACATAGGAGACACGAACTTCCTAGATTTTCACACAATGTCTTGATTGTACTTAGATACAGATAGTTGTAGTTCATACTTACATACACATATATTACGGTTTAGAATGCGCGATGACGCATTAGGAGAGGGATTGCGAGAGAAATCGGACAGCTGGACATTAGTTTTGTTGCGATCCTTCGGTCTTTGTTTTGGATTGCGATGGCTGTGCGAGTTGTGCGCTTAATAAAACAGGGAGCGAAAATTGATAATCGCAATTAAACACATAAAACGTTACTAAGTTCATCGAATCGTAAAATCCGGTGAGTTGTAGGCTTAGTAAGATACTCGGAGTGCCTCGGGTGTTTAGGCGTCGACTACCCAAGGTAACTCAATCACACCCAACAAGTTCGTGCACACGCGCTGACTCTGGGGGTTTATGCTTCCACTGGGATGCAGCTCATGGCATTTATCCTCCAAGTCATCGCGAGGCTCGAGTCATTGTGATGGTCGAGTCCCTGGTGAGAGCTTTTTGAAAAAATATTTTAGGGAGCGGAATGGTTCATTAAGGTACGGGTTTCACCCCTAACTTAACAGTTTCGTTCCAAATTTGTGGTTACGCTCATCGAATGAATCCGAGAGCTTCACTAGAATTTCGAAAGGGAGGCTTTCGTCGAGGTATGGATGTCACTCCTGACTCAACGAAAGATTCTCGTGCTAGAAAAATGTGCTAAGTGAGTAATCCTATCGAGAGTTACTGGTTTTCACACCTGGTCTCGACTGGATCGCTCGATTGTGAGGTGCGAGTATTTTTCGAAAACATGTGTATTATGTATGCCTTAGGAAAGGCTAGTAGTATTCCAGTCTTAGGAAAGGCTTCTTCATGTGAAGTTGTAGTATGTGGGGTTCACAAAAAGTCATAGTTTTTGCAATTTCGATCAGAAGCATCAGGTAGGCGCCATACAAACCCTACTGGGTTCGTACGAGGCAGCCTGTGGGTGCTTAGACTATAGACTAGGTCATTCTCTAAGATGTCGACCCGGACTAGGTCGAGTCTTGCCTAATTCCCTATAGTTATGGCTCTGATACCAATCTGTCACACCCCAACCGATGGCGGAATCATCGGGGCGCGGCACTAGGCGAATCAGATTGCTCAAGAGAATCCATAACAACTATATTGCGATAATATTCATTACATTTGTCATCCCATACTAACAAACAATACAATCACATAAGTTATCACAGATTTCTTGTCCTCTTGAACAATTCAAATCCGTCAACCTAGAATTTAGGTGGGTTTCTAGACTTCCTAGCTTGATTTGATGTAGACTTCGACTAATCCTGCAACATACGTTAAAATAATGTCAATACAAAAGTATTGGCGAGTATACAGGTTTGATATATAATAGAATAATAGATTAAAAGCGCTGCGAATTTCCATATGCATAAACGTAATACACGACATATATACTCACAAAACTGATACTACCAGCTAAGTCCTCGATGCTCGACTCTTCGATGGCATAACTAGACCCCGTCGGGCGCAATAGTACTATACTAGTCTGGGTGGGACGTCACGAGTATAAGTCCTAGCATACATGCAACTAGCATCACGTATATCTATGCAAACAGCTATTCGCAAGTGATAGATTAACAATTTGAATCGTTCGTCTGATAAGTTCGATTTATAAGGAACGTATGTTACACCCAAAATTCGATAAAAGGGGTCAAGTATACTCACAGTGCGTATTCGGTTGGATTGACGGGATGGTGCCTGAGAATGTCCTGATTTCAGACTAATCACATGAGTATTGGATTACGCGTTAAACGGTATCGATCTACGTGAAATTGGACGAAAAATTGAACTGAGCTGGCCCATTCGGATTGACCGCTCGATCGAGTGGGCCGTTCGATCGGCTGGTCCAGCCGATCGGCTGGGCCGCTCGATCGACTGGGCCGCTCGATCGACTGGGCCGCTCGATTGACTGGGCCGCTCGATCGGCCAGCCTGTCCAGCTGTTCTTGATGATTTTCGAGTGTTTTCGGTGTTTTTGGTCGGGACGTTGTGGTGACGTGTTGAACAACTGAAATCCCATCAATTCCAACCTGTTCTAACGGCCGGGAATCACCCCGTTTCATCAGAACTGGCCGTTCTTGACGGATTTTCCGTGTTTAACCCGAAATTGGTCGTCTCCTCGGTAGGAATCAGATCCTCGACCAACACGACACTAAGAATAAGTAGAAGGTCGGCCTAAGCTCTGTTTCTACCGTTTTTAGATTTAGATCTGATGTGAAAACCTTGATTATCTTTATGGGATTTCTCAGATCTGAGTTGTTCTTGGTGGAATGAGGCCAATACTTGAAGTTCATAAGAACTTCATGATGACATCACTCCAGAACATCTCAAATCCGTAACTTCTTGATTAGAAAACATAGATTTAGACGAGATTTGTGTAAAATCGTATGGAAACCATTCGGATCTGAGTTGTTCTTCATGGGATGACATCACCTTTGAAGAACTCCATGGTGACATCACCTTAGAACACTCCAAATCCGTTGATTTCACGGTTAAAAGTCGAATTTTGTAAGATAGAAAGATGAAGGATTGCATATAGATCGAAGAAGTACAAGAGTTGGGTTAAAAACTTACAAGAATCGTGGGAAATCGGGAGATTAAGGGGTTGGAACTTCTGGTCGAGCAGCAACAGTGATAACAAGTGTGTTGGAGGTGAATGAGGGGTATTTATAGGCAAGGAGGAAGGAAAGGAGGGAAGGCTGGCCTGTCCTGTCCGATAGGCTGGCCTGTTCGATCGGATGGCCTGTCCTGTCGGCTGGCCTGTCCTGTCGGTTGGCCCGTCCTGTCGGCTGGCCTGTCCTGTCGGCTGGCCTGTCCTGTCGGCTGACCTGTCCTGTCCGATAGGCTGGCTTGTTCAATCGGCTGGCCTGTCCTGTTGGCTGGCCTGTCCTGTCGGCTGGCCTGTCCTGTCCGATAGGCTAGCCTGTTCGATCGGCTGGCCTGTCCTGTCAGCTGGCCTGTCCTGTCGGCTGGCCTGTCCTGTTCGATCGGCTGGCCTGTCCTGTCCGATAGGCTGGCCTTTCGATCCTCGTTTTTGGTGCCTTGCGATAGTTTGGGCCACATTTCCATATATTTATAAAAGGGGTCGTATATACGTATCTATATATTCAATATTCAGTGCGATGATCGAGTTACGCGTGCCTTCGAGTGCGTTCTTCGATGTGATGTGCCACAGTGATTATCGGGGTACTACTTGCTCGTATTGCCATCATCGTCATGACGGCTGGAGGCATGGTACTCACCCGATAGTCCTTGTTAGCGTTGGTTGTTTACGTTTTGACACCTCACGACTATCGAGGAGGGTAGAATAGGTCCTCACTCAACGTCATCATGAGCGTTATTATTTGCGAAAATAGCTTTGTAATAGTGTTAAAATATGCGTAATTATTCGATTATACTTCGATTTAGCTGATATAGTTACATTATGATCCGAATCTCTGGTGCTAGGCGTAACGAGTGTATCGAGTAGTAACAACGTACGAAAGTGCGGGTTGTTACATATAGGTTCGCTTATGTGTCATCATCTAGGTTCGCTTATGTGGTCATTGGTCATAGGTCCGCTTATATGTCACTGATATAGGTTCGCTTATACGGACATGACCATATAAGCGAAACCTGTTGGCCTATATAAGGGGCATTTTCGAGCGAACCTAGATATAATAGTTAGAGGTGTATTCTTCCGGCAAGCCACGAAGTGCTGCCGAAGTGCTGTCAGATTCTATAAACGCTATAAAGATCAATACAACAGCAATTATAAGTGAATCCTGCTGAAATCGCACCAAATCATTAGTTTCCGCCTCTTGATTTAGATAGGAATTCTTCTGATCGACTCAATCAGGGCCGAATACGATCCTACAAGTGGTATCAGAGCTCAGGAGGAGGAGTTCTTGCCTTTTCAACTGCATTTCATCTGTTTTTCTACACTTTCTTCAATATTTTAAAATTTTTACGGTAAAACCAGCTCAATTTCACACATTGTACTCGGAATCATGTATTAGTAAACCCTTAAAAGTTTCAGATTTAAAATCGACCTAGAAAGTAGGATTTTTGGGGTTTCGCTTATACGAGCACGTTCAAAAAGTGACATCAGCAAATAGGTCCGCTCCAAATTACCTGATAGGTCCGCTCCAAAGACACTTTTTGTTGTAGTTCCGCTCGAGAGGTCCGCTCATAGGGACTTGATTGTTGAAGGTTCGCTTTAGAGGTTCGCTTTTAGGAACATATTTGTTGTAGGTCCGCTCCAAATTCACTTGAGGGTCCGCTCGTGTGACATTTAGAAGGTCTGCTTATTTGACAACTTGTAATTCCGCTCGTAAGACACTAATAAGGTCCGCTCGTGTGAACATTTAAAGGTTCCCTTATTGTGACATGGGAGGTTCGCTCGTGTAAACACTTTAGGTTCCGCTCTTAGTGAAATTTGAAGTTCCGCTCATAAAGACAACTCTGGTTCGCTTTTCTGTCACATCTTCAGAGATCCGCTTATTTGATCAATTTGCCTAAACTTGGAAATTTTGTGTAATTTGGACAATTGAACAATGGATACTGAATTCTATAACGCCTTTGCTAGCCCAATCACAATCACTCAGAATACGTTACTTGAAAATGAAACTGGAACGTCTCAGAAGCCACCTAAACTCATGGATATTGATGATTATAATGCGTGGTCTGAACGGTTTGGAAATTGGGTTGAAGCATATCATTTGGATGCGTGGGAACACACTGAGGAACCATATGTTAGACCCACAACAAATGGTGTGCAATTAACAATTCGAGAAATGAGTACGGAAGATAAAAAGAAATATCGAGATGAAAAATTGATGGTGAGTCTGCTTCAGCAAGCGATAAAGGAAGATATCTTGATATTGCTTCAACATGATGGAACAGCTTATTCAATTTGGACAGAATTGGAAGCAAAATTTGTTGGAAGTGATGATATGCTTAAAAACAAAATGTCTCTCATGAAGAAAGAATTTGATCTGTTTCGTGGTTTGAAATCTGAAAACACCAAGCAAATAATTGACAAATATTGTAACTTGGTGAGAAATATGACAGAACTTGGAATTAAGAAAGATACTGACGAATTGATTGAAAAACTTGCAGATGCGCTACCACATGAAACATGGGGAACGTTTCTGATGATGCTGAGATCCAACAGAAAAGATTACAAAAATATGACACTGGGAGATTTCATCAAACACCTGGAAGCTCAAGAGATGGAGCAAAGGAAGATTGCCAGGATGAAGAATTACGATGGAGAACAGGATATCAGCTTGTACTACAAGAGTGGTGCTACTGGATCAACAAATCATTCATCGAAAATCGAAACTGCTTTCAGTGTTAAAGATTCTTCTGAAAAGAAATCATCCCAAGGATCAAGCAGCACAAGATTTTCATCATTCGATCCAAACATTTCTGTAACAAAGAATGGAAGAAAACTTCAGTGCAATATTGTTCTTAGTCTTGAAAATGATCAAGATTACACTGAAGAGATTGCTAAAAATCAAATGTCTTTGTTGGGAATGGTTCTTGAGTCTTATAGTAGTTTTGTGGCCGGAAAGATCGGTAATCCAATGCTCACGAAAGAGGATTACGATCAAATTGATGCTGAGGAAATGGAATTGATGGACATTAAATGGTGCATGGCTAGCGTGATGAGACGAGCTGAGAAGTTTAAACAAATTACAGGCCGAGATGATTTTCGTGATGCAAATGTTTCAACCTTAGGCTTTGATAAATCTAAAGTTACATGTTTTCGTTGCCGGGAAAAGGGGCACTTCAAGAGAGAGTGCAAAAATCGTGAAGCTACTGGAGCCCAAAATCCTTTTGGAAACAACAATTATCACAAAAAGGCAATTTATCATCAAGTCACACCACCCGCACAGCATCATGCTCAAACTGCACATGGGATAGATCTGATTGACGGGTCAAAAAGAGCATGTCTAAGCAAATATGAAAATTTTTCATGGGATAAATATATTCCAACAAACAGCAAAGTGTGTTTGGCAGAACAAGATGATGAAAAGTTGGCTGAAGGTTTCTGTTGGGACGATTTTTGCCCAGATCAAGATCTCATGGCCAAAGAGATGTCCAAAAACACTTCAAATGTTAATGCTTTCATTGCAAATGCTTATGATCTGAAATGTGCTGAAAAATGCAGGAAAGTCATGGAAGTTGCTGAAGCAAGACGGAGAAAGCTTGAAGAAGAGGAAGAAAAAGAAGAAAGATTAAAAGCTGAAGCTGAAGATAAGAAAAGGAGAAGAGCTGAATTTTTATGATCAAACAGAACAGTCAAAGAAGTTCCTGAATTTGAAGTTAAAGTTGATGCTGAACCTGTCAAAATTCCTGAAAAGTGCATGAATTGTGATTCTTTAATCAAGCAGAACAATGAATTGTTGCATAATATAAATAGATTGAAAGAATCCTATGATACAATGAACAGAGAAATCAACAAGTATACTGATTCAAGCGGTGAACAAGCTGTGGCAATGAATACATTAAAGATAGCGTACCTGAGACAGCTTGATGATGCAAATTTTCATATAAAGAAATGTGCTGATCTGGAGTTGGAGTTAGCAACACAAAAGATAGAAACTGAGAAAGTTAGAAAATTATTAGAAAGTTACTCATGTTCTACTTTTGTTGTTGACAGGATTTATCCGGTTGTGGAGAATTTGAAGACGTTTGAAGAAGTGAAGACGTCCGAAGAAAAGAAATCTGTGACAAAAGATGAAGAAAAAGTGAAGACTTCTGGTGAGAAATCTAGTGTGGTCTAAAATAAATGTCCGCCCCCGGTCGAAAATGGATATTCACCTCGAAATCCAAATTCCGAGAGAGTTGAAAAAGCAATAAACTTAGAATGGGAGTCTGGGCCATCGGATAACTTGCCAGAAAATATTGATGTCACATACACGTCATCCGACACTGATCATGAGTCAAAGTTGATAAAAAGTGTGGTCGATCAGGTGTTAGATAAAGATGACAGTGAGGAGTCAAACATGGGGTCCAAACCCGAGTCAAAGTCTGAGTTTGATGCGTCAAAGCCAACAATCAAAAAGAACAAACGGGTTTATGACAAACAATTTTTTCTATCAAAATCTAATTTGAAAGATTCTGACAAATTATATTCTGATGATGCTTTTCCAATAAGAAGTGTCAGACTTGAAATGATTCAAAAGGTTTTCAAAATAACAGAAATTAATCTTTCTGAAATAAAAGATTTAAATCTTATCGGAAAACCTAAACAATACACTTCAAGAGATCAACAAAGAATCAACAAGAAAATGGGTTACAATTGTGGTTATAGTTTCCAAAAGAAACCAAACCATAATCATAATTTCAAAAAGAAAGGATTAGGTTTTGTACCACTGAAAAACTATAAAAATGAAAAAATGTATAAACCAAAAACTATGTTTGTTTCAGGGAAAACGACAGAAGCTGAGAAAGAACAATCATTCAGAAAGCAGACAAATCAGGAATTCCTTGCCAAGAAGCAAGAAGAACTGAAGAAGAATGATGTTCCAAAGAAGATTGAAAAGAGAACCTGTTTTCAGTGTAAAACGGTTGGTCATGTTGCAAAGAATTGTCCAAAGACATTCAAGCCAAAACAGGAAGTCTCTGGTAAAATGAAAGAAAAGGTTGTCGAGAAAACTGAACTGTCAACCTGGAAGTTTACTGGCTTTGAAAATTCAATTTTTGAAAAAGGAGAATGTTCAAAGAGTGCTTCAAGAAGAAAAGAAAATGTAAAAAATCAAAAATGGTTTGTGAAAAGTTCAGGTAACAATTCTGGTGATGAATCTGATTCCACAAAATCAGAGGAGCCACGTGTTGAGAAAAAGGTTGAAAGAAAAGTTCCAACTATGAACGATGAAAATTTTCCACCTTTGCGTGCTGAAATGTTTTTGAAGAAAGTTGGAAAAACAGAAATCTCAAATCAATTTTATTCTGACAAGAAGAAATTTGATGTTGAAAAGACTTTTAATGGAAATGTGAAACGTATTTTTGGACAAATGGTCAATGGTAAGGCCAAAAGTGTCAAAGATTTTTATGCTTCTAAACGATGTGTTCACAAGTCTGTTGAAAGAAAAGATGATGAGATTGTTATACCAAGGAAGGTCAGGCTTGGGTGGATATATTATTCAAAGAATAAAAACCTGACTTGCCGGAGATCCCAAGTTGGTAATCGTGGATCATGAATCGGCATCATTCTTTATCATGTTTGTTTAATGTGTTTGAGAAGTTTTGCAGGACTTGCCGGAACTCCCAGGTTTGTAAGCGAGGAGTAGGAATCGGCACTTTAAGAATTCAACCAACAGATGGTAATTGGTTGAAAAACAGGTTTGAAGATTTGTTTGTGCATATCTGCATATGGTAAATCAAGGACATTAATTTGTACTTGAATTTTTACTACAAGTGGTTGAAAGACAATATGATGAAACACATCCCCGAATTTGTTAATTGACAAATCTACAAGTGGTAAAATCCGTCAAACTTATTTTCCGGAAAAACCATTTTGATTGAAACAAATTTGAGTGTTTTGAAATCATTATGGGAAAATAGTTTGTTGTGAGGGGGAGTTCTGTCACACCTCTCCAAAACCCCACCCCGCCTTGGAGGCGTGACATGCCCAGGATCATAGCCACCAATCATATTGAACAAACATGTAGTTTATTTATAAAAACCAACCACGATACAATTGGTGTCAAAACATAGTTTGAGTTAACAGCGGAAGCAAAACATAAGTTTAATATAAGTTCTCCCACAACGACGACGCCTCCCAGTGCAACCTCCTTAAGCTAGGGACCTAACGACCTGCAAGGCATGTAACAACGAGTCAACAACAAAGTTGAGTGAATTCACGGTTGGTTCACTGGCTTACTAGCCCGTATCGCGGTCTCCCAGACATGTGTGCGAAGGTTAGTATTCGTATCGTGTCGCGACCCTACAGGCATGTGTGCGAAGATTAGTGGAGTGGCATCCTACCTCTGGAGGATGGCCGTGCCTTGTAGAAAGTTTGTGAACTCACCTTTGCTTTTGCTTTGCTCGGTTTGCTTACCTTCTTTGATTGTAAGGGTATGGGATAGAGTTTAGCCTACTGATAAGCCTAATAATCTAATGCACACGAAATTAGGTAAGTAACCAATACAGCATTTACGACAATTCACGAGATTAAACCCTCACAACGATTAACAAAGTGCAATACTTAACAATTCAACGGATTCACAACGAATAACAGAGCATAGTCCGAAACTGGATAATACTCAAATATTCAAGTCGAAATCATGACGAATAACAAAGTATAAACTCAATTTGAGCAGCACTTAATCATACGTTGGATAGTTACAATCGATCGGACATTGAATCGTAATAGCGATCGAATTAATACCCTGAATCGTAGCAGCACTTAGTGATTGTGTGAGTTAATTGTATTGTTTCTGCTCTAATTCGACGTACATAGAGAGTTTGGACGTCGTTTTAACTTCCTCAGACAAGTCCCAAGGCCTGCTATTTATAGCCGAATTTTGGTCTTGCTTACGGACCGTATGCCATATCCCTTACGGTCCGTAAGGGACACCTATAATTCTTTGGCTTGCCCTCCACGGTACTAGCCTAGCTGAGTCAACAGTTTTGACCAATTAGATTTCTACAACGAGTTATGTGGATAATCATCAAGTAGGAAATACCCCCCCTGAGTTTTAGGGGCCCTGATCCTAATTCTGATTGTTCTGGAAATCTTAGGGTTTGTGCAGAATCACCTGGGGATCTTAATTAGGGTTTCCTTAATAGCTAATTAACATCCTAAGTATTGATTTTGGTGAGAGTTGTCACAAGTTCTGACTGTTTAAGCCAAACGAATGGAGAATTGAGGTGATTCGATATCAGTTGTCATGTTCTGTACAGTTTGTTTTCAAATTTTTTAAATGTTTCTGAATTTTAGGGGGAGTAAGAAATTTTCAGAAAATCCAAAAACATCAGAAAAATTGAAAAAGACGAAAACATGATAAAACTGAAAAATGAGTTTTGATTGCATTTAAGAGGAAATGATAGTACATCAGTGGACTATCGCGACACGCTAAAGAAAAGTGAAGTCAAAATGTGATAAACAATCTTACTGTGGATGTGTCAGTAGGTTTTCGCACATTTAGTAAACTGTAAAGAGATATAAACCTAAATTTCAAACTTGCTTATTCTGTGGGTTAACAAAACTGCTTGGATATATAGGTAACCCCTGAAATCTTGTTTGAAAGGTCCCTTATTCTGAGATACTAGGTCTTTATACTCAGTGATATCTGGGGTATTATCCCGGGACTTCTGCTGTATGGAAATACTGACCTAGTCCCCAGATAATGCTTTCTGCAAAAAGCTTTGAAATATAAGCTCGCCCTCAGCATGTTGATTAAACAATAAAATTGATAGTCGCTGCTGTTGTAATTAAAAGATCCTCTAAAGGGGACACACCGAAAGTCGAAGCCGTCATCTCTCTGCGTATACGGAAGTATCGACCTGAGCTCTCACGGCCTCGCACATAACCCCTTTACAGATATCATCTGTGGTATACTCACCTGTAAGACCGAATATTGGAATCTGGATAGGGGAGTATATTCAAGTAGTGGGACACACGGATAAGTTTAGGTATCTAAGACACTAATTGCGTATCTCGAAATAGTTGAAATCTGTGTGAAAATTTAAGAGAACAAACCTACTGACAATCTAGGTAAATTGTTTAGAGCTTAAAATGAAATAAAGCTTAACGGTGTTATTGATATGTTTTAAAACTGATATGATCCTCTTGCACGAACTCACAAAAATATTGTCTGTAAATATTTCATTTCTGCATTGTTTCGTATTTTTGCAAGTGGTGTTAGTTACTTTCTTTCAGAAAATTCAAAAAGATTTTCGACAACTGATGTTGAGAAGCTGATTTTCGAAGTTCTAAGTGCTAAACATGAAGAACAGATAAGTGCTAAACATGAAGAACAGGTTTGGAAGAGTGTATGTGGAAATGATAGGAGCTAGAAAAAATCTTGAATGCAAAATCATTACTGTAGTTTACCATCATAGTTTCTTAATTATTGAAAAGATTTAATCTTTGAAGAAACTTATGTGTGGGAAGAGATTGTGCAGGTAAATGTGTGCCAGTTGATGATCTTGTGCTGAAATAGAGCCAAGTAATGATCTTGGTATGAATCTTGAAGCTGTGAATTCCAGACTATGATCCTAGCAGACTGAGAGGGGGAGTCTGAAGACACCGTGTAAACATCCGAGAGAGAGGAGTTTATTGATAATGAAGATAGAGTTTGAGGATTCTTGCAATGACAAATATTTCAGAGGAAGATTGAAGACTGATAAAGACTGTAGAGTGACAATCGAAGACTCGACACTGAAGACTCTGTCAACATCCGAGAGGGAGTTTGTTGGTGCACCACGTCTGTCGACTACGTCTTATATCGAGTCTAGAGTTGTATAGGTTAGATATGGCACGAAATCCTAGAAACATGAGATTGTATAGGTTCGCTTATGTGTCATCATCTAGGTTCGCTTATGTGGTCATTGGTCATAGGTCCGCTTATATGTCAGTGATATAGGTTCGCTTATACGGACATGACCGTATAAGCGAAACCTGTTGGCCTATATAAGGGGCATTTTCGAGCGAACCTAGATATAATAGTTAGAGGTGTATTCTTCCGGCAAGCCACGAAGTGCTGCCGAAGTGCTGTCAGATTCTGTAAACGCTATAAAGATCAATACAACAGCAATTATAAGTGAATCCTGCTGAAATCGCACCAAATCATTAGTTTCCGCCTCTTGATTTGGATAGGAATTCTTCTGATCGACTCAATCAGGGCCGAATACGATCCTACACTAGTCAATCCAAGCCAATAGTCTCTCTCTCCTCCAATTCCCCCCATTTTTTAAACGTTAATAACTCTTTCATACGACATTATTTTTTTATAAAAATTGCACCAAAAAAACGAGCGTTTTTTTATCTTTAAAACGAGTATACTATTGCTATATTTAAAAAAAAAATAAAACCCAGTTGTGTAAAACGCAATAGAAAAACCACCAGTTACGTAGAACGCAATGAAAAAAAACCTAAAAAATGACATTTTTCTAAAACGCGATGCACCAAAAACACAAAGAAATGACTTATTTGTAAAACGCAATGGCCAAAAAACACAAAGAAATGTCTTATTTCTAAAACGAAATGGACTGAAAACACATAAAAAAGTGTTTTACCTAAAACACAATGCACAAAAAACACAAAGAAATGTCTTATTTGTAAAACGCAATGGCCAGAAAACACAAAGAAATGTTTTATTTGTAAAACGCAATGGCCAGAAAACACTTAAAAATGTCTTATTTCTAAAACGCAATGACCTAAAAAAACAAAAGAAAGTGTTCTTTGTAAAACGCAATGGACTGAAAACACCTAAATGTGTTTTACCTAAAACGCAATGACTAAAAACACTTCAAAAATGTGTTTTTACCTAAAACGCAATGACTAAAGATACTTAAAAATGTGTTTTTTCTAAAACGCAATAGCCAGAAAACACATAAAACTCTCTTATTTCTAAAACGCAACGGACACATAAAACTGTTTGTGAATTGTCTGTGAACTGTCTGAATTGTCTACGAATTACTGTCTTCGAAATGAGCCAATTTCTGGAAAATTAATTTTTCTGATGCGTTTTTAGTACAGCAATTTAATCGACCCCAGCCAGGGGCTCTGCCCCTTGCACCCCGCCAGGGGCTGTCGCCCTTGGGACCCCGCTACCAGGGGCTGCCGCCCCCGGACCCCTGCCAAGATCGTAGAACGCAATGACTAAATAAAAAACCTAGATCGTGAAAATGAAATTAAAGAATTTCTTACATGGATCGAAGCCGATTTCTTCATCAGTTGACGAAATTTGAATGATAGAAACACTTATCAACGCTCGAATTGAACAAATTGAGTGATTATCTCCAAAATCACCCGAAAAAAACGAGATTTTTTTATGAAATTAAACTGGGTTTTCTTCAAAAAAAAGCTGAAGAACACGTTGATCGGGTTTTGAATCATTGATTGGTGATGAAAATCACACTATAATGTAGTGATTATTGAGATAGAAAGTGAAGAAATGGTTGAAGATGGTGGGTTTTGAAAATGGTGGGTTTTGAAGTTACTGGGTTTTGAAAAAGGAATAAGAAGGAGTTGGATTGACTAAAATACCATTTTTCTTTATTTTAAATGTTGCCACATGTCATAATCCTATGGCTTCCTATCATTCCTAGCCAAAATTAACTTTCTATTTGATCTTTTCCCTAGAATTCAATCCTAAAACATAATATGTGGCAGCCTTATTTTGATTCCTTCACAATTATCCATGCCACTTTATTTTAATATGTCCACCAACAACCGTCATAAATAATATGGCAGCGGGTTGTTTAAGAAAAAACTCCGATTCTACTCTTGGGATTTTGCCAGGTATTGGGTTCGGTCACAGGCGGTCTACTCTATTCAACTGGCTGGTTATAATGTTTAGGATTGACTTTTCAGCTTTACATGTCCCGTTTTCATATGTCAAACCCGCTTTTCAACTTGTATCTATCGTTTAACCTTTATTAACACCTGTTACGCACAAAAACACCCACACACTATAAATATAATATCACACACGATTTAAATATTTAACATACTAAAAACTTGACACTAACTATACAATACACGATTATTTTGACCTGACATCAAAGGTACCATTTCTGGAATGGTTATTGGATTCACATGAGTCTACTTTGAGGGACAAAATCAACAATGATTTGAATATGAACACCATGGTCTCAACAACAAACTTTAAATACAAATACAACAAGGCATAATGCTCTCATATTGATGGGCTTACATGGGGCGAAACTCAAGGCCACATACAATAAGTCCGGACATCGTTCCTTGATAACTTATAAATTTCAAATTTACAGAAATGCAATCATTTTGGAGCTCATTACTTGATTTGAATTTCCACACGCAAACCCCCATCCATCCATCTTCCCTTTCTTGAGGAACCTGATTAACATTTTCTATATTCCACGAACTCGGGGATCTTAAATAAACAACTTCACTTTGTTTATTTTTCCGTTGATGTAGATCTCGCACTATCACTGGACAATGCAACCCCGAACACTTCTCTGAAAGCTTGAACACAAGGTAACAACTATATTCTATATTTTGCAACAACATTTTATTTTCAATCTTGCACTTGATACGAAACACGTGTGTTGATAAAAGCTCGGCCACCTTTGGAAATCTGGACTCAGTTGAGGGCCTCAATTTAAAACGCTTCGCGTTAAAAGAGTCACAAAAGGCCTCATATGCTGAAAGCATGTAATATTGTCCCGCCTTGTTCCTCCTTCCGAACAGCCTCAAAAGAGTTTGAGAGAATATGCTACAAATATCAAAAGAAATATCATAGGTTGGCAATGGTTGCAGCTGATCCAAGTGTGAGGTTGTCTGCGGTACTTGTTGGACTTCCATTAAGGTGCTTTCTTCAGGTTTCACCTGTAGGAATATATTAAAACCATGTTATAACTGAATGTGTAACGTACAACATATTATAAAAATAACAAAAGAACAATTTTAAAGTATTGTAAAACTTGCATCGTTAATGGCTCGCAACTCGATGCCTTCAACAAAGATTGCTCGATTTCCACAATAGCATCGTGAAAAGCTCGTTATTAGAAACTCAAAGTCGGTTGTGTCTGATTCTTTGTGATTCATGAAACGATACAATTCAATAGTCATCCACTCATCTTCTCTCCATGTTGCAAAATAGGCATGTAAAGTTTCATTCCCCATTTTGTAAGTTAGATTCACATGCATCCGTTTAGCTACAGATTTTTTTGCCCCGCAAAATTTGAAGACAAGATGAACACCGTAGTTGACACCAGAGGATAAAGATCGACTGCTTATATTTATTTGCATACTCAAGTTCGAAATATCTAACAGCTCGACCACTTTATCAAATCTGCACATACATGTTAGTTATAAGAGAGATAAAACACAAAGTCACAAACACACAGAAATCAAAGAGAGAAGGACCTTGATTCTGGAACAGAAGACCATTTATGTGAGCAATCATTTTCGTATGAAAAATGGCTTGCTGATACAATTTCATTTCTTTCTCCATTACTTCCGAGTGAAAACCACTATGAAAACAAAACAAACAAATCAGAGCAGGTTTCTATCATGTGTCAAATATGATATGGGACTTAGGAGATCAAGATAATTACCACTTTGCCCTCTTGAATGAGTATTCCTTTGGAGAGGGTGTCATAAATATCCTTTCTTTTTGCGGTAGAGTAGATTTCAGGGTTTTTTGACATCTGGATTATTTCTTTATAGTCTTCAGGCAGTTGGGTCTCCCATATATCATAATCTTTCTGTGTATGAATAAAGCATTAAAAATTTATATTATCAGTAAATTCATGTTCTCCATGGCAAGCCATCATTTACTCGTTTGGGAAATAAAACAAATATATATCCAAAGAAATGAGAACTTACTTGGACATCCAATGCTTTCTTGAGTTGTATTACCACGTCACGTGCGGTTGGCTGTTCGTCACTCTTGTCATGTAAGCATTGATAAGCAATATCTGCAAATGTGGCCAATGATTCTGGACCAATTTGTTCTATAATATCCTCAAACACTATCTCATGAAGTTTTCCTTCTTCATAGCACCTTTTAGCCAAGGAGCTTAAAGATTGAGAATGATCTTTATGATCCTCTACCCATGCCAATCTTCCGCACAAGATCTCAAATAAAACCACACCAAATGAATATATATCTGATTTTTCGGTTATGAAACCTTGTTTGTACAGTGGATCAAGGTAGCTGGTTGTAGCGTAAGCATTGTTGCTGACATGTTTCGTCGCCTGATGTAATGAATCTAATGAAGACAACTCCAAGTTAGAAATTTTTGCCTTCCAATCATCGTCTAGTAGAATACTAGAACTTTTAATGGCCCCGTGTATCATCTTCTTTAGCGTTACATCACCTTGATGAAGGAATTCCAGTCCGCTTGCAACATCTATGCATATCTCAAGTCGTTCCATCCATGTTAGATTAGCATCTTCTAAATATTGGTCCAGACTTCCTTTAGGCATATGCTCGTAAACGATGATTTTTTCATCCATTTCATTACAATATCCTACAAGACCAATGACATTCTCATGATTACACTTGACAAGAATATTGAATTCTGTCCGAAATTCACGATCTGCTTGAGCAAACTTGCTATCCCACCGCTTTGCAACAATGGTAGTGCACTCATTAGCATTAGCATTATCTTGTGGAAATGGAAGCTCTCCTTTATATGCCTTCCAAGAACTACTACTTCCAACACAATTCTTTTCGCTAAAGTTTTCTGTGGCGAATTCAATATCTTTACATGAAATTTGGAGTTTTTTCAGGGGACCTTCCTGTAAACCATGAAAAATTCAGTCAGCTACATTATTTAAAACGGAATTAAACATCTAATAAGAGACCGTACGATATAGTGAATTCACTGATCTCAAGAGATTAACAGACAAAACAAGATTGGTAAAACGCGTGTGGATGTGTCAAAATTATGGTTTAAAAAAAGCACTTGAAATTCATTTCTATGATTTCATTAAGACATGATCTTCAGTTTTGCAACATACATGTAACATTAATGTATATAACGAGTTATGACCAGAAAGCAATTAAAGTGAATTAAATATTATAGAGTAAATTAATCAAAATTTTTAACTACGTTAGATTTTCTTGATTATTTTTATGGTATAATTAACCAAATAACCCTTACCATTAAAAATAAAAGTTAAATATACCACTTTATTACGCAGAACTTAAATATTGCGAGAACACGCAAAATAAAATGAATCATCCATTTTTTCAATTCTAAAACCTAAAAGGTAAATGGAAATGTTACAAATGTATGATTTATTGTTTCTCAAACTAGATTTCAAAACAACATATGAAAATTTTTCATGTTTGAATCAGTACTACTTTTCGATAATTATAAATGTAAGGGGCTATATTTCAACTGAATTGTGTGTTATTACAATGTTGGGGGATTCTCAATATATAGAAGCAAATCCTAGAGAAAACTAACTCTGACATGTGGAATAAACACTAATAACCCCTAATTAATAATATAATATTATATTATATTTAACAATATCCTCTACAAGGTGAAGGATAGATGTTAATCATGGCCAACTTGTTACAAATCAAACCAAAAAACTAGAATGGAATCGGAACACATGAGCAACATCAAGAACAAAAGCAAGACAGTGTGAAACAAACCCCTCAAGAAACCTAAGTCGGGCCTCTGGGCTAAAGACTAATAAACCCTAACTAATAATCTATTATTATGTTTAACAATTATGATCATATTAGTCTATGTTCCTGCAGATAGAAGAACAATTAAGATTCTTGTAGAGCATAATACTGAATATTAGACCATGTGTACTAGGGCGTGATTTTTAAAAAAAATTGCAAAAAAACGCCCGGAAACGCCCACTCCTCCATTACGGCCGGCGTTTTCCGGCGTTATTTTTGAAAAAAAATGGGTTTGGCGTTATTTAAAAAACGCCGGAAGTTGAGTTGGTTGTCCAATGAAAGCTTGCCATGTGTGTATAATATTTGTGTGGTTCTTTTATTTAAAAAAACAAAAGAAAAGGAAGAAGAGAATGGTGGTTTTTTTGAAGTTGCAGGTGGAAGAAGAAAGGAAGAAGAAGAAGAAGGGATAGGTGGTGGGACCTTTGGTGGGGGAAAAACAAAAGAAGGGGTAAAGGTAAAGGTAATTTTTTATTTTCCTAATTATTCTTGTTTTTTTTAACTTCATTTTTTTAGGTTTTTTAATTTTCTGTATTTTTATTTTCTGTTTTTTATGTCGGTTTTTCTTTTTTTTTGTCAAGTAGTGTAATTTTTATTTTAAATTAATGAAGTTTTTTATGTTTTAAATTAAAAAAAAATAATTGGGAAATCATTGTATGGGCGTTATTGGAATAATGCCCCACTACACCACTTTATGCTATAATGCCCCATACTGACTGGGATGACACGTGTCGCAAAACACCGCATGGTAGGGGCATTATATTGATTTACCACTACACATGGTCTTAGTGATCAAAGTTATGAAATGAAAAAAGAGTGTTGTACTTTGAAAGTATTGACTTACATGAAAATTTAATGCTATCTCAAGTTCCTTGATCACCATTCCCATCGTAGGACGGTCGGCAGCTTTTCCCAAACATTTATGTGCAATTTCCAAAAATGCCTTCAAAGAGTCTCCATTGGGTCCTCTATGGGAATCTAAAAGATCTTCACCAGTTTTTTCCTTCAGCTTCGGATCCATTATTCTCTCTATGGTTCCATCAGTGAAATATTTGTGTGCAATTGGTGCAAGCCCTTTTTCATTTTCTTTAATGTAAACTGGATCATATGCCAACCTCCCACAAAAGATTTCAAAAAGAACAACACCAAAAGAATAAACATCTGATACAATTTTCAAGTTACATGTTGTATCATATTCTGGATCCTCATACACTTTCATGTGTACCTCCTGATTTGCTGGATGTAACTTGGAGATCCCATAATAAGCAATTTTTGCCACACGGTTGTTATCTAACAAAATGTTAGCACTCCTTATGTCAATGTGAGTTATCCTTTCCGGGTTGACCATCTTGGCGTGGAGGTGATTAAGTCCACGTGCGATCTCAAGGCACATGTGTAGACGGTGGGTCCATGTAAAATTACCCATGCTATCGGTGCTTTTCAAATAGTCGTCAAGGCTATTCTTAGAAACACGCTCGTAGACAAGGATCATTTCATCACCTTCGTTACAAAAGCCAATAAGAGAAACTATGTTGGGATGCTTATAACTGGTACGTATTTCAAGTTCTTCAAAGAATTCTTGTTTACAAGTAGTGCGTTTTATAGCTACGGGGATGTCTTTCCCGGATGGTTCGTAGTTATTCTTCCCATTTGTTTTCAACGAACTATTGTTTCCAAAATGATTTAGCTCAGCGTTGTACAAAATACTATTTGTATCTAAACCAATACAGTATGTTTCAGCAAAGTTCTTGGTAGCCAACGCTATATCACTGAATTGAAACCTTGAGAGTACCATGGGCTCCCCCTGCAACATTGTAGTTAAAAGGTATGAGATAGATTCGTATATTATGGTTAGTTCTGTATTTTTATAAAAGGGGTCAAGAATATGGTGTGTGCATGGGTTGGTTTGGGTCGGTTTTGACCAAAAACTATAACCATAACCGTGATGTCGGTTATTAGATAATCATAACCATAACCATAACCATAACCGATCGGTTATGATGGTTACGGTTATTCGGTTTTGATGGTTATAGCGGGTAGGTTATGGGTGGTTAACCGTGTATTTAGCTCAGCTAAAAATAGCTTAATTTTTTTAATATGGAATAAATTGTTATTGCATATTTGTATATATTAGTAGTATTAAAAAATACATATAATCTATAATATTAAGACCATGCGTAGTCGTTGGGGTGAATAATGCCCCACCCTAGGGCGTTTTGCGTCATGTGGCTGCCCAGTCAGCAAAGGGCATTATTGGGCGTTTTTACAAAAGAGATGTAGTGGGGAAATGGGGCATTATGTTAAATGAGATGTCATATAATTAATTAAAACAAAAACCATCGAAAATCTTATTTGATAAAGAATAGGAAGATGGAGGATGATTGGACAAACAAATGGGGGGTAAGGCGTGTTTTAAATCACGCTGGAGAGATTTTTTCGAAAATCACGCCCAAAAACACCCCTGGGGTAGGGTCAGGCGTGTTTGGTGGCAAATTTTGAAAAATCCACGCCCATTACGGATAGTCTAATACCAATTATTATCGAATATCCAAATAAAGTGATATGATACATTCCATGAATTTAAATAAACATTCAACCAAAACCACAAAATGATATGAAAAACCCGTAAGTACTAAAAATCTTCAGTCAAAAACATAAAATATTAAAAATATGGTGAAAAGTCCTAAATCTTACAAATATTTATTACATGTCAGTTCGGTTCGGTTATGGTGGGTATGGAAAAAATGATAACCATAACCGACCCGCTACTTTCGGTTTTCAAAAAAAACATTAACCGACCCACTGGTTTTTTATTTGGTTCGATTTTTTTGGTTCGGTTTTGTCGGTTAATTCGGTTATGGTTCGGTTAATACGGTTTTTTGCACACCCTGCATGGGTCGGTTTGGGTCGGGTTTTGGCCTAAAACCATAACCATAACCGCTATGTCGGTTAATGGATAACCATAACCATAACCGATCGGTTATGGCGGTTATAATTAATCGGTTTTGATGGTTATAGCGGGTCGATTGTGGGTGGTTAACCGTGTATTTAGCCTAGCTTAAAATGTGTTAACTTTTAACATGAAAAAATTGTTATTGCATATTTGTATATGTTAGTATATTACATAGTATTAAAAATATATATAATCTATAACATTAACACTGAATATTCAAATAAAGTGATGATATTTCATAAATTCAAATAAACATTCAACAAAAACTGCAAAACGATATAAAATAACCTGTAAATATTAAAGTTCTTTAATCAAAAACATCGAATATTAAAAAAACCGGTGAAAACTCCTAAATTATACAAAGATTTATTACATGTCGGTTCGGTTCAGTTATGGTGGGTATGGAAACATTGATAATCATAACCGACCCGCTACATTCGGTTTTCAAAAAAACCATTAACAGATCCACCGGTTTTTGATTTGGTTCGGTTTTTTCGATTCGGTTTTATCGGTTAATTTGGTTATGGTTTGGTTAATTTGGTTTTTTGCACACCCCTAGAAAGATACCGTACTAAGAGCATTCACATCCAATCCACTAAAAATATACATACATTTCACTAAAAAACAACTCCTATATCAATATATTTTCACTAAAAACAAATACTTTTTCTCTCTCCTTTTCAATATATATTACATTTTTCTCTCTCTTTCACTCACAACCACTTTCAATATATATTAAAAAATTATAGTGGGTGAACAGTGTCCCCCAAAATATACAGATGAACAGTAATATTTTCTCTCTCCTCCACTCACAACCACTTTTTATACTCTTTACATTTTAAAAACCCCACACACTACATATGATGGATTGGATGGGAATGCTCTAACATATAAAACACTATATTTTCTGTCTTATCTCATAAAAGTCACTCAATAATTTTTAGGAAAAAAAAAGCACTATATTTTTTGTGTTTTTTTTTTTCTCACAAAAATCACTCAATAATATTCTGCACATAACTTATAATAGCTTGTTTATTGCTTATTTTACACACATGTGAGATATACTACGCATACATGGAAAATTTGTGTTTAAAAATTAGACACATAAGCAAATTAGATGGCAATTTTTATTCGATGTGGTTATTGTTATTTATTTTTTATTTTTTTTTGGATACTTTGTAATTATATGTTTTATTTTAATAAATTATATGACAAAGAAACTCCCGTTGTACTCAAAACAATATTAATTTACTAATTTAAATAGTCAAACAATTCTTAACAAAAAAATAATACGTAATAAATAACACATTAGCCATTGCTTTCTAATCAATGTAAGACACTTGAAGTATTTAACACTCTTCTTCAACAACTTCATCCTTTGAAAAAAATATATAAAAAACTGGAAAATTGGCCTGTAATAATTCCACATATACCTTATTGGCCATTAATAATTCCACCTCAGAATATTCCCCCCACCAGTCCCACCTTTCACCTATTTTTCCTACATTGATCCCCCGTTAAAAAACTTAACGGAGTTAAGCTTTTTTCCAAATTACAAACAGATTTTTTAGGGCTTTTGATTAGAACGACGATACGAGTTTATTGATGTAAAACTTGCCTCAAAACGGTGCTTCAAACGATGAAAACGACGCTTCAATTCGGGTGTTTTAATTTCCAATTAACCAAAATCAAGCCACTTGGAGCACCATTTTGAAGTAAGTTTTACATCAATGAACTCGTATCATCGTTCTGATCAAAAGCCCTAAAAAATATGTTTGTAATTTGGAAAAAAAGCTTAACTCCGGGTAAGTTTTTTTAACGGGGGATCATTGCAGGAAAAATAGGTAAAAGGTGGGACTGGTGGGGGGAATATTTTGAGGTGTGATTATTAATAGCCAATAAAGTCTAGGTGGGATTATTATAGGCCAATTCCGTTAAAAATTTATAGGGCACACATGAAACAAAGGAACACATAAGCGAACACAACCATGTGTTCTGGTTTCGGTGTATTTAAATAAGAAATTCACAATTATTTTTCCAAAGTGAGATGTGGAGGAACTTTTATATGAAAAAAATTGTTGAATGACTTTTGCGAGGAAAAAATAGAAAATATAGCTTTTTATAGGCAAAAATTTTTTGAGTCACTTTTGTGAGGAAAAAAAACCATAAAGTAATATTAAATATTGACTTACTTGCAAGTGTAATGCTTTTTGAAGTTCCTTGATGATTACGTCCATTAAAGGACGCTTGGCTTGAGTTTCTGCCAGACAATGATATGCGATTTTTGAAAATGTCTCAAAGGAATCTTGATTGGGGCCTCTATTTAAAGTAAAAAAGTGATCATCGTCTTCTTCTGTTATCTTAGGATCTATCAGTTCCTTTAATGTTCCCTCGTTAAAGCGTCGCCTTGCAATAGGTGCAAGCCCCATGCTATTTTCCTTAAGGTACAATGAATCATAAGCCACTCTCCCTGATAGGACCTCAAATAATACTACTCCGAAGGAGTAAACATCCGATTCCTTTTTGTACTTAGCTGTAGTCAAAAATTCTGGATCCATATAAACTTCTGTGCCTGCAATGTTTTTTGTATAGATAGTGCTAGCTTGTTGCCTCATAGGATTGGATACAGAGAGCCCAAAGTCAGCAACCATTGCCTTCATATTTTCATCTAGTAAAATGTTCTCACTCTTTATATCTCGATGTATAATCCATGGTTTTCCCTCCATGTTGGTATGGAGGTAATTAACTCCATGTGCAATATCAAGGCAAATTTGTATCCTTTGTGCCCAAGTAAGATTAACAGTTTTACCATTGTTTTGAAAATAATCACTAAGGCTTCCTTTTACAGCATACTCATAAACAAGAATCATTTCATGACCTTCTCTAGAAAAGCCAAGAAGAGAGACAATATTTGGATGCTTACAACTAGTAAGCAACTCAATTTCTGTTAAAAATCCTTGTTTACCTTGTTCATCCCCTCTGTTAAAAATGCGTTTTATAGCTGCTGTTTTGTTTATCATTGGCAATTCATCTTTACACCTCCCTTCTATTGATGACAAAGATTTGATATTCAAAACGTCAAGATTTGCTTTGTACACTATACCATACCCACCAGATCCAACAGAGTATGTCTGATCAAAATCATTTGTGGCCTTCCTTATTTTGCTTAGTGGGATCTTCAAGAAATCCATCTACAAAATTATGCGTCAAGTGAGAAGGGGAGTAATTGGGCTTGTACATGTTAGCAACATACTAAAATAATGCTAAAAAGGTCAATATTATATTTGAATTATATACGAATGTGTGTATTCTCGATAAGCATTGTGTGAAGGTTGTCATTTTAATACGAAAACTTTCTAAGAAAAAAATGTGTCGCTAATTCTAACATATTTGCGATACATTTCCTAACGAAAAACCTAATATTAAGACAAATTTGTAACACAATAGCAACATCAATAAAAACCCAAAGATTTTCCCAAATTTATCGTGAATGTTCTTTTTATGTAATTAACTTAATTAGTAATACTATTATCAATTACAACTTTATTATTTTGTGACCAATTTCCGACAAAAACCTAAATACAAATACTAATTCTAATTATTGCGCCAGAAAATATTATATTATTAACGTTTTTGGGTAATATTCATAATAACACATAATAACGATAAATAAAATAATAGTGTTTAATTAATGTGGCGCAATCTACTACGCATTTGCTACTGTATTTGAATTATTTATAAATGTTTAACTAATATTATTATTAATTAACTATTGTGTAACAATTTTCTACGCGTTTAGGCGGAAAAGTCATTACTCTTTAAATTATATTCAAATGCTTAATTGATATTTTAGTAATTAATTATTGCATTGGTGTAGCAACTTGCTACAAATTTGCACCAGAATAATCATTATTATATTTGAATAACAATTAAGTGTTTAACCAATATTGTTATTAATTATTGCGTCGGAAATGCATGGGAATTTGCTACGCATTTGAACATCAAATGTATATTTATATATCTTTAATTTATTGTTATTAATTATATGGGAGTATATCTTTTATCTGTTTAAATTTTGAACTTCCTATTTTATCTATTTAGTTTCCTGATAGTGTTATGACTCATAATTATAAATTGGGGTCTAGGGTTTATTCTCTTTGTGTTTTTGTTGATTATTAAATATAAAAAAACTACGATTTTGGAACCTTTGGTTCTATTAATCGCCTTTGATTAGCTAATAGTTCTTGAGTCATTTCAATGCTTTCATAACTGCATCAGTATGTGTATACTTGTATGTGTGTATATGTGTAATAGTAAGAATAAAATTAGTTCTAATAGTTATAAATAGAAAGCTACGTAGCACACGCGAAGGAATTTCCGACACCAAATTGTTGTCAAAAAATGCACAGGAATTGCATTTCATACAAGGTTTTTTTCAACATAACTTTTTTTATTGTAAATTGGTCGAAAATAGCCAAGAATGATAATAAAATTAGAAAGAAAACTATGCCCATTACGCTATGTTCATCCATAAAGGATCAAGATAAAACATAGATCCTACCCGAAAAGACAGTGTTTCATTTAAGTAAACTAAGCATTTCATCTTTTATATATTTAATAATAATAAATATAATATAGTGAATAAGAAATATAATATAGTGTAGTATCTTTTTGGACTTTCAAATCATAAACTGAAACGAAAATTTATTAAAAAAACGATATTAACAATCCCAAAAAATAAGATTAAAACAAAATAGGGCAAACACCTAAATACTTTGAACAACAATACTTTATTTGCCAATGAGGTAGCGGCGGAGTGGTTGGGGAAAGACTTAATATTCTTCGTGATCCAGGTTCGACTTCGACTCTCCTCATTATTTTCTGTAGCATCCAGGTGAAGGGAGAATATGGGTGGCGTCGGTTCTCTTGGATGAGAGGCGAGGTTTTGCCGATTATTCCACGGTTGTGCCTTCGGGTGGGTGGAGGTCAGGTTTCTGCACATCTGGGGGGGGCCAAGGGGATGGAGGCGGTCGAGTAGTCGACCTTAGCCACAACATCCGGTGTCATGGTGATTGACACATCGTTCTTTGTCGTTAAAAAAAACAATACTTTCTTTGTTTGCAAAGAAAACATCACAAGGACATAATACTCTTTTAAATTGTGTAGTTTTAAAAAGTGTGTCAAAAATGTTGTTCATTTGTTCTTGTGGTTTACGTTTTGAAAATGTGGCACTGAATCAGAGTCAAAGATAAGTAGTGAAATGTAATTACGTTGATTGTAATTTCATTATGGTTTGTACAAGCTAGATATTTACAAAATCTATCCCAATCATTCATTTGAGTCTATTATTATCTCGCAAGCTAAGGTCGAGTGACCTTCAACTTAAATTAGAAATCTTTGTGTGGATAATGATTTTGTGAAGATGTTTGTACTTTGATCTTTAGTAGATATAAATTTCACAAATAGTTTTCATTGAGGAAATTTTTCTTAAATAAAATGAAAATCAACTTCAACATGCTTTGTTTCTGAGTGAAAGACCGGTTTAGTAGCGGCCAACAAGGCAGGTTGCACCAAGGTTATCACACCAGAGAGTCAGAGCAAAAGTTGTGTCTGCTCTAATTTCCTTTAATAAAGCTTCTAACCATCTTAATTCAACAATGGTTTCAGCTAGGGCTTTGGGCTTTGTATTCTGATTATGTGAATGAACGAGATGCAATTTTCTATTGTCGTGTGATCCAATAGATGAGATTGGAACCCATGTATATGGAAAATCCCCTTGTGGATCGACGATCATTCAGACATCTAAGACAGTCAACATCTGAGAAAACACAAAAGGAAGAGGATCTCTGCCTATGAACATCCATGCGAGCTTTAGGATGGGTACACAAGTTGTGACGAATAAGCAACCCATGATCAAGTGTGCCTTTTAAGTATTGAAGAAAACGTTTGGCAGCCGACCAATGAGTCTCTGAATGAGCATGCATGTATTGACACATTTTTACAACAAATGTGATGACATGTATGGATAAGGTGACAATATTTGAACAGGGAGGACAATCATTAAGAGGCAAGGACTATGAGGTGCTCATCAGAGATGATATTGGTTTACACTTGGTGACACCATGTTATATAAAAAGTTTAGAAATGCATTTCTTTTCTGAAAGGATAATATATTTTCCTATAGGGACAAGTTCAGTCCCTTGAAAGTATTCTAGTTTACCAAGATCCTTGACAACAAAGTCTTTGCTAATTCATTGGATAATAATTTTTCAAACACGCGAAGGAATGAGTAGTCAGGATGTCGGTGAAAAAGATTTTCAAAGGAAGATTTGTTGGAGGATGTACGAGAGGGCATGTGAATGATATGATAAACAACAATATCAAAAGTGAAATGCTAGAAATGCTTAGAAACAAAAGATTGTGCGAGAAGAGTAAAGCCTTTTTTCAGTAACATGTCAATGTTAGCGTTCGACAAAACCATTTTGCTTAATTATGTGAGGACATGAAACCGATGAATGATACTAATTGATGTAAAAAAAATGTTTTCTAAAGACCAAAATTCCCCACCCCAATCCGTTTGAACTTGTTTTACTTTGGTGTTAAAATGTCATTCAACCATAAGAACAAAGTTGATTATAAACATCAAGCTTTTGTTTTTAAGGAAAATCTACATATTATACCCATGATTAAACAAATGGTAGAATAAGTATGGTATAGTATGGAATGTTTGAATTTTAAAGGCTAACTTAGGAGGAAATTTTAGCCCAAAATTGTTGTTATTAAGAGGAAATCTCAAAATCCTTGAGTGAGAATTTGAGGTATTGGTTAAATACTCATACGATGAACTCGCGCATCATGTTTACATGTGTAGTATAAGTAGTGCAGGAAGAGTGCTAATCGTAAAGTGACATGAATGAAATGATTCGGAATTTAACCTAAGGGTGTGTATAGTACATGTCGGTAGCAAACGTAGAATGATGCTTAACTCTCGGGTTAAGGATCAATAAGTGAGTATGAAATAGTAGTTATGTTGCGATAGAGATACCATAACAGAATGTTTATAATATAGGTATGATCATATTCTGACTTTTTATGTGAATATGAAACTAATTAGAAGGAATGCTGATAATAGAATATTGTCGTAAGCTCATGAGGAATACATGTATGATTAATGTAAGACTGAAGCATCAAGCATGATTTATTGGTAAAATTAGAAGTAATCGATTCGTTGTGATCAATAAATGCGTGAAAGTATTTTGCTTAATTAAGAAGTTAGTGACAAAACATATGATTATGCTTATTCATAAATAGGGTAAGGATAGTGTAAAAAGGGCCTAAAGTGTGAAAAGTGTATTATAACACTATATATAATACTATATAACACCATATAAACACCGTATAACAATATGTAACACCATATAACACTATGTAACACTATATAACATTATATAACAAATATAACACTATACATCTATCATAGACATGCTATCAGACAAACTATAGTGTTATATTTGTTATATAATGTTATATAGTGTTACATAGTGTTATATGGTATTATATGGTGTTACATATTGTTATACGGTGTTTATATGGTGTTATATAGTATTATATATAGTGTTATAATACACTTCTCACACTTTGAGCACTTTTTACAGGATCCTCTACCTTCATGAATAAAACCTTTTGCATAAGCGCCAAATGTATGCATGTTGTATTATGCACTTTGAATAAATAAATGAAAAGGTAGAGTAGGATTGGTCTAGTAGAGATGAGAAAGGTTTCGGGAAAGAAACCTCCTTTAAGGGGGGTGGACTTGTAACGCCCCAAAACTTGAATTTTAATCACTAATATGTATCCTTGTGTTATAGCATGACATAAAATATAACAAACCTATTTAACCTAGTTAAATAGTTAGTCAAACAGGCAAGAAATGAAACTGGAGCATAGTTAGGCATTTTGACACAAATGTGTAACACCCCAAAAATATAGATTCTATATTATAAATTAAATGACGATAATAGTCAAGATAAAATAACTAGGAATAAATAACCTAGTTAGTTAAAAAGCTTGAAATGATAGAACAAACATGGTTAAAATACCCTTTATAAAAACTTGTGTAAAGTGGAGGGACTAGACATGGGCAAATGAATTAAAGTTTCAATTAAATCAAATATTAAACACAAAACACACACATACGTGGTTTGTCCTGCGATTTCAATCAGACCAAGGCAGAGGTCTCAAGCTTCAACCCTAAAACACAAAAATTCACCAAATTGAAGGGGCAAATCAAGCCCAAATCGAAATCCAAGCATAGACTAGTGATCACCTCAGTGAAGGGATCATGAGGTATGCAAAATTTTACTATTTGGTTACATCTTAAATTTTAGATGAACTTGTGAAATTCAAAATCTGATGATCCATGTGTGTTATAAAGATGAAATAGGAACATTGTAGTGTCTAGGAGTAAACCCTAGACAAGTACATGTTGAAATCATGCTTAATTCTAGTAAAATCCATGGACACCATTGTAGGTGGTTAGTGGGTTGTGTAGAACTTGATAAACACTAGGAAATTTGGGGTTGTTCTAGTGTAATTTGACATATGTGAGGTTATTTCAGAATTATAGAGGCTACTATTTATGTTAGATAGTTTAATTGATGAAAACTTGGGCTATATGACAAGTTATGAACTTGTTAATAAATCATGTAAAATTATGCCCTTTAGGTGTTTGTTGAAATGCCTAAAAGAAAGCTAGATATGGTGATTTCGAACGAAACGCATATTTAAGTGATAGGATGAATTATGCGTTATAAGACATGAATGGAGTTCTAAACGAAGTGTTGATTGAACTTTATAGGAAAAGGAGCCGAGTCTTCAAGCGGACATGCGCTTGAAAGGAACACTTTGAAGGTACGTGACTTGTCGTCTCGTTACACTTATGTAGATAAACCTAGTCGTAGAGATGTTTAATATTGGTATAGCGAAAATGATTTCATTTGGTATGTCAATGAAGTGATGTAACTCACTCGACAACCAAACGGGTCAAAATAGTTAAATAAATATGTTGTTGATGAATTATGCAAGTATGCGACTTATAGTTTCGCTACATTATGTTTAATTGTTAGTCTTACCTTGTTATATTGAAATTTGGTAAACGAGGAAAACCCGTTAAGTCACGGGAGTGACAAAGTGCCATAGACAAGTAAAACGGGTCAAAACATGTGCTAGAAATAGAGTTTGGATGTGTCTTGTAATGGTGACACTCATTCGGCATCCAAACGGGTCAAAACAAGTTAAGTAGTAAATGTCGAAGTCAATGACCATCACTCGTTGATTGGTCATAAACAAAGCGTAAGCCGTGAAGCGGACACGCTAACTAGATGTAAAAACATGAACCCTTGAAGAGGGATTAAAGCTCCGAACTTTTACTTGTCAAACGATTTAAGAAAGCATGTTTAATCCTTGAAATAAGCATGATGGTTACGGCATAAGCAACCCACGAGTGGGAAGTGAATCGCCATAATTGGTAAATACGAGAATAGGTGAAATGACCTAAAAACATGAGACGATAACAAAACATGTTGTTGAACTTGTAGACAAACGGGTCGAATAAACAAGGAATCGGATTATAAGCCGATTGTTCTTAACTGGAAATTTACGTGAATTGTGCTGATAAACGTGTCCGTAATTAAATTACGGTCGCGTAGGAAAAAGAATCGGTTAAATCGGACTTACGGATCATAAGTTATGATGATTTTAAGTTTGGTTTTGATAAAAGTTTTAGCTGGGCAAGTGCAGCAACAAAATAAAGGAACTTGCTGTGAAAAAGGGGGCTAGGTGGGGCGTCTAGCCCCCTGATTCCGAAAATTGTTAATTTTTGTTCATTTTGACTCATGGAACTTGTTTATACCCTTTTTAACATTGTCAAAACTAACATTTGATTTGGTTTTGACCTTAGGTGATGATGGATCTAACCCGGACGGTGATCAAGTATTTATCAAGAACCGAACGCACTAAACAAAGCTTCCGCACTTGATCGATTTTGTTTTAAATAATATGTAAACACTTGAAGTCATGTTTTTTATGTTTAAATTAGTTGGAGTATAACTTGAAGATTATGATCATGTATGGTCCTAAAACCATGAAATGTTTTTTGTAAACTCTTGTACTAATGCAAGTTTTGTATCACTAAACTAGTTATTTTAAGTCGGGTCTTACAAAATGTAAGAATTAAGAGATCATGAGATATGTGTTAGACCAATTATGTGCTATGTGTGATGATGAATTTGGATTTTATGGATGTTGAACAATGTGGTTGTCAATTCATGTCTTATGTGTGTTAATGAACTATTAATGAAAGTCAATGTAATTAAAAGTTGGAAAATGGATGTTAATATGAATGAGCATGTATACTAATAATGATATAGACATGATGGCATGAAAGGATAGGAACCACACTAGCATGACTCAAGCATGGAAGGCTAATGGGTCAAGAGGAGGCAAAGAAGCAAGCACGATTTTGGACGTTTAAGTTAAGTGATTCCGGAACTTGATTTCTTAAGTTTTGAATGCAAGAAGGATTGGAAATCATGAATGGCTGGGTGAGTAATGGTAGAACAAAAGTAAGTAAGGTCGTATTAGGTAATATGTAGGTTAGCTATGATTGGAAACTCTTGGTTAATTCAAACGGGTCAAAAATGTAGAAAGTATTGTGTCGGGATGTGAAATTTGGATGTTGTGATTTGGAGATTAGTGTTAGAATGATTTGGGAGCTTGGAAGAATGTTACTTTACATTTTGAGACTCCTGGGATGCGCAGACTAGGGCTGAAATGAGCATACAATAGAGAACCAGGCGTCGCGCCAGCAGATTGGTGTTGCCAATGCCATTTGGCTGGCTGACGCGCCAGTCTGCTTCCTACGGGCCTATAGATGTCGGTAGACCCCGGTTCTTCATTTTCTTTGATTCTGGACCCCATAGACCCATTCCCAAGCCTTGTTAAGCTTTCATAATTTACCCCAGCCTTACCAGATAGTTTTGTGATGTACGGGTGAGTATAGAACTCTTTTTTAAGCTCCCGAAATATATCCCAAACCCATTAAAGAGAGTTTATGAGGTGCTGGTAAGAAGGGAGCGTGTATGCAAGTATGAGTGGGAACGAAATAAGTATGTAAGCATGTATGTATGTTTTTAATTACATGATAGTATGTAAAACCCATAGGTAAGCATAGACAGAAATAAGTATGAACGTAGGTTTGTATGTATGAGACTTATATGTATGGATATGTTTGTGACTAAAATTTATTCGTATGAATATATGAGAGGGTAACTTGTACGTAAGAGTTTGGATGGGGAGGTATGTAAGTATGAAGTGGGATTTATTACACACAAAAGAATAGGACTTGTATATTATGTAGGTTTAGATTATGTATGACGTCACCAAGTACTAATGATATGGATGAATGTGGTGATTGCAGGTTACACGAAATTATCATCATTATGGAGTGAAAGCGGTTGAATATCGAGCCATGTCATGGATTGTACGGGGGTGTGCGGTCACGTAGTATAGTAAATCTTTGTCAAGTCTTATTCTCAAACGAGGACGAAAAATGTATTTATTGTAAAAGAGTCAATTAAAAGGATTTACAAGTATGTTAGAATGTCTATGACAAAAGAAATTAAATGGTTCGTATTTCCGTTGCGTTTTTTCGATTAAAACGTGGTAGGGCCTTAGAAAGACAAGCAATGCAATATGTTGTGCGTTTCCAATGATAGAAAGAGAACAATCTAAAAGCATAAATTGAAAAACAAGGTGATGTGGAAGACCAAGACTCTTTTTTCAAACAATAGAAGTCGCCCATGTAGTACATAATGGGATCTTATGAAGTGTATGTACTTGTGGGAGACTTGGAAAGTAAAGGCCATACTCCTTTAGATATAAAAAATAATTAAATGGATTTTAGAAAAACCAATATAAAGAATAATGAGACCTCTACCATTACCAACACAAAGGAAATCATTACCATGATATACTTCGGAAATACCAAGACTTGCCAAGTCTGGTGTCACATTGTTGTTAGCTCGTATATGGGTACCATGTAGAGCCTACACCAGATCATGCATTTGCATAGTTTGCCATTGGACTAGCACGATTGGTGCAGGTCGAAGGAATGTGATCGATTCCACATTTAATGTACGTGCCTTACCCTAATTTTGAGCAGAAACCCATAAGAATTGACAATGCAAACCAACATGACCAAGACTTTTGTTGACGTTGTAGTACTTGTTGGTGTAACCATCATAGAAACCATGGTGCTCTTGAGACTAGGGGTGTTCCAAACTATCCGTATCCGAAAATCGGATCATAATTATCCGATATCCGAATCCGAAATATCCGAAATTTTGGATATTCGAATTTTTGGATTCGGATAGTGATTTAAAAATTTTCGAATATCCAAAATATCCGAAAATTTAATTTTTTCTGATATCTGAATATCCAAAAATATCCAAAGTATCTGAAAATATCTGAAATATCGAAACATATTGAGTATCCGAAATATCCGGTTCTGATTATCAAAAAATAATAAAAAATAAATAAAAAGTTGGATATTCAAATTTCTGATTCCCTATCCGATCGGCTATCCGAAATTTCGGATACGGATTCGGATAGTGAAATCTTGTATCCGAAAATTTCGAATATCCGAATTTTCGGATATCCGGTTTTGAACACCTCTACTTGAGACTAATGAATGTTAGCACACATACATTGAATAAGTAGATAACCAAGTTGATTTGCCATTTGTTGCAAAATTAGGAGTTGTGTTGATTGAGAATGAGATGCCGTGGAAACGAAAGTCGTAGTCATAGCAGATTGTGGTCGCATTGTCACCATTTGTCGTGATCACTTAGAAGGCCATTAAATGCAAAAGGAGAAGATTGGGTAAGTAAAGTAGATTACAGGTCGTTGTATTCCTCATGCAATCCATAGAAAGCAAACAAGACCATGTCTTTGTTCTGAACTATGTCATTGACATTGGCTAGATCATTAACATAGCCTTGTACACTACTTAAATAGACAAAAGGTGTTTAATCTCATTTTATTCGAAGCTTAAGAAGTTATGTCTTAGCCTGTATTCTCGGAAAGCATTGTGTGGAGCATTTGCTTATTAAGAGATAGCCAAAGGTCACTAGTTGTATTGTTGTGAACATGAGAAAATGAAACCTCTTAAACGTAGAAATCACAATCATACGCACATGAGTATCATTTTCTATCCATGTCAGAAAATTAGGGTCGGCGGTAGTGTCGACAACGTCATAGTATCCCATTGCTAAATATTGTTTAGCACATGGAATGGATCCATCAACATAACAAAACAATTATTGGTGATGAGGAATGATTTAATCATTGCTTTTTAGTAACCATCATTTTGTTAGTGGAAAAGTGAAGGCAAACTCGTGAGAGTTATGGGATGCCATTTAGCGGAAGTAAAAACCACTAGAGTTGTCATTGTTGTGTAACTGAAATTACTTGTGAAAATTGTGTGTAATAAGCCTTTGGAATAAAAATGTAAATATGGTAAAGTTGTGGGTGAAAAATAAGGAGGAATTTCAAAAGGAAATATGGTTCAAAATAAGAAACAAAAAAAATTAGTAACCCTCATGGTCGGTTAAATCCAACGAAAAGATTTAAATGGACCCAAACAACATGTTAAAGCCGGACGAAAAGATTAAAAATATAGTCCCAAATGAAATGTATAATTGGCTACGAATGATGAACAACAAAATTAGGTTTAACATGTGAAACCCTAAACCAGAGTTAGCGCTGCCATAGATGATTCTGGCAACGATTGGTACAAAAAAGACGGTTCCAGCGATTGTATTTGCTTCGGTGATTGTGACTAAAAAACGAAGCTGGTAATTGTAATTGGTGTACTTCAGTGGCTCTAATACCAAATAAGAGTCAAAGATAAGTAGCAAAATGTAATTGTGCTGATTAGGGTTTATACAAAGGTTTATATACTAGTTAGATATTTACAAAATCTATCATAAGCAATGATTGTTTATATTTGTGTCTAATGAGTTGATGCTGACCCGCGCGTTGCGGCGGGATGTTGATCACGAATGACTTTAGATTCACTGTATGAGATGCAAATGCTCTTAAGTTTATGCAAAATATTCTTTCATTTTGCCTAACCTCCGGACTACAATACCATACTAAAGCATTTTACTTCAAAACATTCTTTTTCATTTTGACCTGCTCTAAAAAATATTAACCGTGCACGTTGGCACATTTGTCAGTCAAACTCAATAGCTTTAATCTTATTAAAATGTAAACAGGTGATATGCACCAAATGCAACATATAAATTATATCAAGTAAGGTATAAAATCAACCCTTTTTAAGTATTAATGTTGGAAAAAGTGCGTTTCTTTGTATACTTTTAATTTTCAAGATTAAAAGAGCTTAAATGTACAAAAAGAACAAATTAACGGCAAAAATCGACATGACACAAAAGAAGAGAAGTTGATACATCATACTGACCCTCCAAGCTTCATTTTAAGACCAAAAACAACAAATCAGAAGACAAGCATGGGGTCGTGCCCCACTCCAGATTCCATGCAGAAGAAGACAAACAAAAGCAGACAAGAGACAAAGGGTCGTGTCCTATGAACACGGGTCGTGGTCAACTCCCAGATATGCAGAATCTTGGATAGTACAGCAAGTACAAGGACCACAGGGCCATGCCGTTGACACACGGGGCTGTGTGAGCATACGGACTGACACAACTCATCAAATGAAGACAGAGAAGAAGGAGGCACTGGTCGTGTAAACAGTTTGTTTCCAGCTATAAATAGGGGTGCTTGGTTTAATTGCAATCCATCCCTTGGCAAACCACTCCACTACCAAAATACCACCATCGTCCACCACATTCCTCCATCATCCACCTTTAGAGTGTGTGTAGTGGTCTTAGAATCCAAGATAGATCATAAGAATTTTTGTCAAACAAAGGCCATGCTTGGCTAATCTCTTACATCACTTGGTGAAGACAAATTTTTTTTATGTATTAGTTTTGATTTCCAAGCTTTGATTAACTTTTTAATTGGGTACCTATTAATGACTTTAATAACTAGTTTTTTATATTGAAAGTGAACTTTATTCTATCATCTCTTCATGTTTTGTTGATTCACTCATTTGTGTCTTTATGGTCTATATAAAGCGCGTTAACTGCTTGGGAGGGGGTTAGAAGGGTGGTTTGGGTAAAGTTCTTGCATCGTTCAGTGTATAGATTCCGTGAGGACTTGATTCAAGCTTATTAGGACTTCATTTAAGGAAGATAACATCAAATCGGGGGAAGTAAGAACGACTTGAATCCCTTATAAATAAACTACTATTAAAACTTTAAACCGGCCTTACGGGACTGTATCCCTGCTGACTCAGACCAATATGGCCGACGGTAGCATTGCCTCCAAAAGAGGGACATGCCACATTTTGCATTAATAACTTACTTAATTATCTTTCCATATCCCGGCTTTGTAGGACTGTATCCCTGCTGACTTAGACCAATATGGCCGAGGGGAGCGCTGCCTCCAAAAGAGGGACATGCCACTATAACTAAGATAATCTCTTAAAAACACAAAGTGCGGAAATTATCAAAGGATACGTAAAAGATAAGTTGGAACCAAGTGATTCTATCTTGTTTATTTGTTTCTTTTATCATTTTAGTTTCTTTCTTTATTTTAACAATAAAAAATTTTTTCTCAAAATTTGGTTAGATTAGAAGTTGACGATATTCCGGTATTAAAAGCTCTTTTGTCCTTGGATGACCTCGGTATCTTACCATCACTATACTACGCCAACGATGGGTGCACTTTCCCTGGTGTGTTGTAGAGAGTGATAGTGTTATATTGTGTTTATAAATTTAAAGGTTGATAAATGAGTAAAAGTGCTTACAAATATATTAAAAATCATACACCCTCACTCCACGTCAATAGGCTCTTAGATGCATTAAATTGTGTTGCGATGTTAAAAAGTAAAATTATTTTTGTTGCATTAACAATAAACTTTACTCTTTTAATCAGATTGTTAGTAATAACTTTCACTCACATAACTCTATAACCTAGACAAACAAATAATAATCAAGTGGATAAAAAATAAATTCTTATAGATAACGTTTCATAATTAAGTTAAAGCAAGCACATTTACCCACCTGATTGTATGATTCGAGTATTGCTTACAATTAGTTTCAAAATTGACTTCAACTAAGATTTTAGTGACTTGATTTCTATTAGCTTAGGCTATAGGGTGTGGTCATAACCCTTATGACCACCATGATCTTCCACGTCAGTATCATGTAACCCACGTCTAATTCATCATCCAAAATCACTACCCTAAGGGTGGGGTCATGACCCAAACCACTAGCCCCTTATTTATTTTAATTTATCTTTATCTAAAGAAAAAGGAAATGCTTTGTTGAAAAATGAAAAAGAGGACCATGGTTGTCATGATTTAATCCATACAAACCATGGTGGATCAACCAAGGGGGTGGTGTAGCATTCCATTCATGTTCCTATGTGGCAAATCATGTCCCAATGATGACCCCCACACTCTATAGCCTTAGAAACGACTCGACTTGTGTACGTCAATAGACACTTGTCAATGGCGATCCAACCGTGTTGTAAATATCTTTATTAATATCTTTCTCAAAACCATTTTTTTATGAGAGAGAGAGAGAGAAATTTTTATTCTTATAAAAACAATGTTTTAGTTGCAATAAATTTTACATACTTTTACACCTTATTAAAAAATTACATTATTAAGCAATATAATAAGCATTTCAAATTATCT